>NW_027446805.1:0-113107 GCF_038048845.1 Mixophyes fleayi | reverse complement strand
TGATTCATGATTTATGATTCAATTCATGATTCATGATTCATGATTTGATTCATGATTCATGATTCATGATTCATGATTTGATTCATGATTCATGATTTGATTCATGATTCATGATTCATGATTCAATTCATGATTCCTGATTCATGATTCATAATTCATGATTCAATTCATGATTCATGATTCAATTCATGAATTATGATTCAATCCATGATTCATGATTCATGATTCAATTCATGATTCATGATTCAATATATGATTCAATTCATGATTCATGATTCAAATCATAATTCATGATTCATGATTCAATTCACGAATTATGATTTAATTCATGAGTCATGATTCAATTCATGATTCAATTCATGATTCATGATTCAATTCATGATTCATAATTCGATTCATGATTCATGATTCATGATTTAATTCATGATTCATGATTTAATTCATGATTCATGATTTAATTCATGATTCATGATTAAATTCATGATTCATTTCATGATTCATGATTTATGTTTCAATTTATGATTTATGATTTGATTCATGATTCATGAATCTTGATTCGATTGATGATTCATGATTTATGATTCAATTCATGATTCATGATTCATGATTTGATTCATGATTCATGATTCATGATTCATAATTCATGATTCAATTCATGATTCATGATTCAATTCATGATTCATGATTCAATCCATGATTCATGATTCATGATTCAATTCATGATTCATGATTCAATATATGATTCAATTCATGATTCATGATTCAAATCATAATTTATGATTCATGATTCAATTCATGATTCATTATTCATGACTCAATTCATGATTCATGATTCAATTCATGATTCATGATTCATTATTCGATTCATGATTCATGATTCATGATTTAATTCATGATTCATGATTCACTATTCGATTCATGATTCATGATTCATGATTCATGATTTAATACATGATTCATGATTCAATTCATGATTCATGATTTATGATTCAATTCATGATTCATGATACAAGAATCATGATTTGATACATGATTCATGATTTATGATTTAATTCATGATTCATTTAATGATTTATGATTTATGATTAAATTCATGATTTATTAAATTCATGATTTATGATTCGATTCATAATTCATGAATCATGATTCGATTCATGATTCATGATTCATGAATCAAGATTCATGATTTATGAATCATGATTCATGATTCATGATTCGATTCATGATTCATGATTCATGAATCATGATTCGATTCATGATTCATGATTCATGATTCAATTCATGATTCATGATTAATGATTTGATTCATGATTTATGATTCAATTCATGATTCATTTAATGATTTATGATTTATGATTCAATTCATGATTCATTTAATGATTTATGATTTATGATTAAATTCATGATTTATGATTCGTTTCATGATTCATAATTTATAAATCATGATTCGATTCATGATTTATGATTCAATTCATGATTCATGATTCATGATTTGATTCATGATTCATGATTCATGATTCATGATTTGATTCATGATTCATGATTTGATTCATGATTCATGATTCATGATTCAATTCATGATTCCTGATTCATGATTCATAATTCATGATTCAATTCATGATTCATGATTCAATTCATGAATTATGATTCAATCCATGATTCATGATTCATGATTCAATTCATGATTCATGATTCAATATATGATTCAATTCATGATTCATGATTCAAATCATAATTCATGATTCATGATTCAATTCACGAATTATGATTTAATTCATGAGTCATGATTCAATTCATGATTCAATTCATGATTCATGATTCAATTCATGATTCATGATTCGATTCATGATTCATGATTCATGATTTAATTCATGATTCACGATTTAATTCATGATTCATGATTTAATTCATGATTCATGATTAAATTCATGATTCATTTCATGATTCATGATTTATGTTTCAATTTATGATTTATGATTTGATTCATGATTCATGAATCTTGATTCGATCAATGATTCATGATTCATGATTCAATTCATGATTCAATTCATAATTCATGATTCAATTCATGATTCATGATTCAATTCATGATTCAATTTCATGATTCATGATTCAATTCATGATTCCTGATTCAATTCATGATTTAATTCATGATTCATGATTCAATTCATGATTAATGATTCATGATTCAATTCATGATTCATGATTCAATATATGATTTAATTCATGATTCATGATTCAAATCATGATTCATGATTCATGATTCAAATCATGATTCATGATTCATGATTCATGATTCATGATTCAATTCATGATTAATGATTCATGATTCAATTCATGATTTATGATTCATGATTCAATTCATAATTCAATTCATGCTTCATGATTCATGATTCAATTCATGATTCATGATTCATGATTCAATTCACGATTCACGATTCATGATTCAATTCATGATTAATGATTCATGATTCAATTCATGATTCAATTCATGATTCATGATTAAATTCATGATTCATGATTCATGATTTAAGTCATGATTCATGATTCAATTCATGACTCATGATTCATGATTCTTGATTCATGATTTAATTCATGATTCATGATTCAAATTATGACTCATGATTCATGATTCATGATTCATGATTTAATTCATGATTCATGATTCAATTCATGATTCATGATTTATGATTCAATATATGATTCAATTCATGATTCATGATTCAAATCATAATTCATTATTCATGATTCAATTCATGATTCATGATTCAATTCATGATTAATGATTCATGATTCAATTCATGATTCATCATTCAATTCATAATTCATGATTCAATTAATTTTATTCATGATTTATGATTTAATTCATGATTCATGATTCATGATTCAATTCATGATTCATGATTCAATTCATGATTCAATTCATGATTCATGATTCAATTCATGATTCATGATTCATGATTCAATTCATAATTCATAATTCAATTCATGATTCATGATTCATGATTCATTTCATGATTCATGATTCAATTCATGATATATGATTCAATTCATGATTCATGATTCATGATTCAATTCATAATTCATAATTCAATTCATGATTCATGATTCATGATTCATTTCATGATTCATGATTCAATTCATGATATATGATTCAATTCATGATTCATGATTCAAGATTCAATTCATGATTCATGATTCAATTCATGATTCATGTTTTATGTATGATTCAATTCATGATACATGATTCAATTCATGAATCATTTCATGATTCATGATTCAATTCATGATTTATGATTCGATTCATGATTCTTGGATCATGAATGATGATTCATGATTTATAAATCATGATTCATGATTCAATTCATGATTCATGATTCATGATTCATGATTCATGATTCGATTCATGATTCATGATTCATGATTCAATTCATGATTCAATTCATGATTCATAAATCATGATTCGATTCATGATTCATGATTCATATATCATGATTTGATTCATAATTCATGATTCATGATTCAATTCATGATTCATGAATCATGATTCGATTCATGATTATTGATTCATGAATCATGATTCAATTCATGATTCAATTCATGATTCAATTAATGATTCAATTCATGATTCAATTCATGATTCAATTCATGATTCATGATTTGATTCAAGATTCATGATTCATGAATCAAGATTCGATTCATGATTCATGATTTATGAATCATGATTCAATTCATGATTCATGATTCATGATTTGATTCATGTATCATGATTCATGATTTGTTTCATAATTCAATTCATGATTCAATTCATGAATCAAGATTTGATTCATGATTCATGATTCATTTCATGATTCATGATTCAATTCATTATTCAATTCATGATTCATGATTCAATTCATGATTCATGATTCAATTCATGATTCATGATTCATGATTAAATTCATGATTCATGATTCATGATTTAAGTCATGATTCATGATTCAATTCATGACTCATGATTCATGATTTATGATTTAATTCATGATTTATGATTCAATTCATGACTCATGATTCATGATTCATGATTCATGATTTAATTCATGATTCATGATTCAATTCATGAATCATTTCATGATTCATGATTCAATTCATGATTTATGATTCGATTCAAGATTCATGATTCATGAATCATGATTCGATTCATGAATCATGAATCATGATTCGATTCATGATTCTTGGATCATGAATCATGATTCATAAATTATGAATCATGATTCATGATTCATAAATTATGAATCATGATTCATGATTCATGATTCAATTCATGAATCATGATTCATGAATCATGATTCATGATTCATGATTCATGAATCATGATTCATGATTCATGAATCATGATTCATGATTCATGATTCATGATTCATGATTCATGATTCATGAATCATGATTCATGATTCATGAATCATGATTTGATTCATGATTCATGATTCATGATTCATGATTCATGAATCATGATTCGATTCATGATTCATGATTCATGATTCAATTCATGATTCATGATTAATGATTTGATTCAGGATTTATGATTTAATTCATGATTCATTTAATGATTTATGATTTATGATTAAATTCATGATTTATGATTCGATTCATGATTCATGATTCATGAATCATGATTCGATTCATGATTCATGATTCATGAATCATGATTCATGATTTATGAATCATGATTCATGATTCATGATTCGATTCATGATTCATGATTCATGAATCATGATTCGATTCATGATTCATGATTCATGAATCATGATTCAATTCATGATTCATGATTCAAAATTATGATTCAATTCATGATTCATGATTCAATTCATGATTCATGATTCAATTCATGATTAAATTCATGATTCATGATTCAATTCATTATTCATGATTCAATTCATGTTTCATGATTCAATTCATGATTCAATTCATGATTCATGATTCAATTCATGATTCATGATTCATGATTCAATTCATAATTCATGATTCAATTCATGATTCATGATTCATAATTTAATTCATGATTCATGATTCAATTCATGATTCAATTCATGATTCATTATTCAATTCATGATTCATGATTCAATTCATGATTCAATTCATGATTCAATTCATGATTCATGATTCAATTCATGATTCATGATTCAATTCATGATTAATGATTCATGATTCAATTCATGATTCATGATTCAATATATGATTCAATTCATGATTCATGATTCAAATCATGATTCATGATTCATGATTCATGATTCATAATTCAATTCATGTTTCATGATTCATAATTCAATTCATGATTCATGATTCATGATTCAATTCACGATTCATGATTCAATTCATGATTCATGATTCATGATTAAATTCATGATTTCATATGATTCATGATTTAAGTCATGATTCATGATTCAATTCATGACTCATGATTCATGATTCATGATTTAATTCATGATTCATGATTCAATTCATGACTCATGATTCATGATTCATGATTCATGATTTAATTCATGATTCATGATTCAATTCATGAATCATTTCATGATTCATGATTCAATTCATGATTTATGATTCGATTCAAGATTCATGATTCATGAATCATGATTCGATTCATGAATCATGAATCATGATTCGATTCATGATTCTTGGATCATGAATCATGATTCATAAATTATGAATCATGATTCATGATTCATAAATTATGAATAATGATTCATGATTCATGATTCATGATTCATGAATCATGATTCGATTCATGATTCATGATTCATGAATCATGATTCATGATTCATGAATCATGATTCGATTCATGATTCATGATTCATGAATCATGAATCGAATCATAAATCATGAATGAATTGAATCATGAATTGAATCATGAATCATGAAATGAATCATGAATCATGAATCATGAAATGAATCATGATTCATAAATCATGAATCATGATTTATGTTTCAATTTATGATTTAGGATTTGATTCATGATTCATGAATCTTGATTCGATTCATGATTCATGATTTATGATTCAATTTATGATTTATGATTCATGATTTGATTCATGATTCATGATTCATTATTCATGATTCATGATTCAATTCATGATTCCTGATTCATGATTCATAATTCATGATTCAAATCATGAATCATGATTCAATTCATGATTCATGATTCAATTCATGATTCATGATTCAATCCATGATTCATGATTCATGATTCAATTCATTCATCATGATTCAATATATGATTCAATTCATGATTCATGATTCAAATCATAATTTATGATTCATGATTCAATTCATGATTCATTATTCATGACTCAATTCATGATTCATGATTCAATTCATGATTCATGATTCATTATTCGATTCATGATTCATGATTCATGATTTAATTCATGATTCATGATTCACTATTCGATTCATGATTCATGATTCATGATTTAATTCATGATTCATGATTCAATTCATGATTAATGATTCATGATTCAATTCATGATTCATCATTTATGATTCAATTCATGATTCATGATACAAGAATCATGATTTGATTCATGATTCATGATTTATGATTTAATTCATGATTCATTTAATGATTTATGATTAAATTCATGATTTATTAAATTCATGATTTATGATTCGATTCATGATTCATGAATCATGATTCGATTCATGATTCATGATTCATGAATCAAGATTCATGATTTATGAATCATGATTCATGATTCATGATTCGATTCATGATTCATGATTCATGAATCATGATTCGATTCATGATTCATGATTCATGATTCAATTCATGATTCATGATTAATGATTTGATTCATGATTTATGATTCAATTCATGATTCATTTAATGATTTATGATTTATGATTCAATTCATGATTTATTTAATGATTTATGATTTATGATTAAATTCATGATTTATGATTCGTTTCATGATTCATGATTTATAAATCATGATTCGATTCATGATTTATGATTCATGAATCATGATTCGATCAATGATTCATGATTCATGATTCAATTCATATTTCAATTCATAATTCATGATTCAATTCATGATTCATGATTCAATTCATGATTCAATTTCATGATTCATGATTCAATTCATGATTCCTGATTCAATTCATGATTTAATTCATGATTCATGATTCAATTCATGATTAATGATTCATGATTCAATTCATGATTCATGATTCAATATATGATTTAATTCATGATTCATGATTCAAATCATGATTCATGATTCATGATTCATGCTTCAATTCATGATTAATGATTCATGATTCAATTCATGATTTATGATTCATGATTCAATTCATAATTCAATTCATGCTTCATGATTCATGATTCAATTCATGATTCATGATTCATGATTCAATTCACGATTCACGATTCATGATTCAATTCATGATTAATGATTCATGATTCAATTCATGATTCAATTCATGATTCATGATTAAATTCATGATTCATGATTCATGATTTAAGTCATGATTCATGATTCAATTCATGACTCATGATTCATTTCATGATTCATGATTCATGATTCAATTCATGATTCATGATTCATGATTCAATTCATGATTCAATTCATGATTCATGATTCAATTCATGATTCATGATTCAATTCATGATTCGTGATTCATGATTAAATTCATGATTCAATTCATGATTCATGATTCAATATATGATTCAATTCATGATTCATGATTCAAATCATGATTCATGAATTATGATTCAATTCATGATTCATGATTCAATTCATGATTCATGATTCAATTTATGATTCATGATTCGATTCATGATTCATGATTCAATTCATGATTCAATTCATGATTCATAATTCAATTCATGATTCATGATTTTAATTTATGATTCATGATTCAATTCATGATTCATGATTCAAATCACGATTCATGATTCAATTCATGAATTATGATTCAATTCATGATTCATGATTCAATTCATGATTCAATTCATGATATAATATATGATTCAATTCACGATTCATGATTCAATTCATGATTCATGACTAAATTCATGATTCATGATTCATGATTCAATTCATGACTCATGATTCATGATTCATGATTCATGATTTAATTCATGATTTATGATTCAATTCATGATTCATTTCATGATTCATGATTTATGATTCAATTCATGATTTATGATTTGATTCATGATTCATGAATCTTGATTCGATTCATGATTCATGATTTATGATTCAATTCATGATTCATGATTCATGATTTGATTCATGATTCATGATTCATGATTCAATTCATGATTCCTGATTCATGATTCATAATTCATGATTCAATTCATGATTCATGATTCAATTCATGAATTATGATTCAATCCATGATTCATGATTCAATATATGATTCAATTCATGTTTCATGATTCAAATCATAATTCATGATTCATGATTCAATTCATGATTCATTATTCATGACTCAATTCATGATTCATGATTCAATTCATGATTCATGATTCATTATTCGATTCATGATTCATGATTCATGATTTAATTCATGATTCATGATTCACTATTCGATTCATGATTCATGATTCATGATTTAATTCATGATTCATGATTCAATTCATGATTAATGATACAAGAATCATGATTTGATTCATGATTCATGATTTATGATTTAATTCATGATTCATTTAATGATTTATGATTAAATTCATGATTTATTAAATTCATGATTTATGATTCGATTCATGATTCATGAATCATGATTCGATTCATGATTCATGATTCATGAATCAAGATTCATGATTTATGAATCGTGATTCATGATTCATGATTCGATTCATGATTCATGATTCATGAATCATGATTCGATTCATGATTCATGATTCATGATTCAATTCATGATTCATGATTAATGATTTGATTCATGATTTATGATTCAATTCATGATTCATTTAATGATTTATGATTTATGATTCAATTCATGATTTATTTAATGATTTATGATTTATGATTAAATTCATGATTTATGATTCGTTTCATGATTCATGATTTATAAATCATGATTCGATTCATGATTTATGATTCATGAATCATGATTCGATCAATGATTCATGATTCATGATTCAATTCATATTTCAATTCATAATTCATGATTCAATTCATGATTCATGATTCAATTCATGATTCAATTTCATGATTCATGATTCAATTCATGATTCCTGATTCAATTCATGATTTAATTCATGATTCATGATTCAATTCATGATTAATGATTCATGATTCAATTCATGATTCATGATTCAATATATGATTTAATTCATGATTCATGATTCAAATCATGATTCATGATTCATGATTCATGATTCAATTCATGATTAATGATTCATGATTCAATTCATGATTTATGATTCATGATTCAATTCATAATTCAATTCATGCTTCATGATTCATGATTCAATTCATGATTCATGATTCATGATTCAATTCACGATTCACGATTCATGATTCAATTCATGATTAATGATTCATGATTCAATTCATGATTCAATTCATGATTCATGATTAAATTCATGATTCATGATTCATGATTTAAGTCATGATTCATGATTCAATTCATGACTCATGATTCATTTCATGATTCATGATTCATGATTCAATTCATGATTCATGATTCATGATTCAATTCATGATTCAATTCATGATTCATGATTCAATTCATGATTCATGATTCAATTCATGATTCATGATTCAATTCATGATTCGTGATTCATGATTAAATTCATGATTCAATTCATGATTCATGATTCAATATATGATTCAATTCATGATTCATGATTCAAATCATGATTCATGAATTATGATTCAATTCATGATTCATGATTCAATTCATGATTCATGATTCAATTTATGATTCATGATTCGATTCATGATTCATGATTCAATTCATGATTCAATTCATGATTCATAATTCAATTCATGATTCATGATTTTAATTTATGATTCATGATTCAATTCATGATTCATGATTCAAATCACGATTCATGATTCAATTCATGAATTATGATTCAATTCATGATTCATGATTCAATTCATGATTCAATTCATGATATAATATATGATTCAATTCACGATTCATGATTCAATTCATGATTCATGACTAAATTCATGATTCATGATTCATGATTCAATTCATGACTCATGATTCATGATTCATGATTCATGATTTAATTCATGATTTATGATTCAATTCATGATTCATTTCATGATTCATGATTTATGATTCAATTCATGATTTATGATTTGATTCATGATTCATGAATCTTGATTCGATTCATGATTCATGATTTATGATTCAATTCATGATTCATGATTCATGATTTGATTCATGATTCATGATTCATGATTCAATTCATGATTCCTGATTCATGATTCATAATTCATGATTCAATTCATGATTCATGATTCAATTCATGAATTATGATTCAATCCATGATTCATGATTCATGATTCAATTCATGATTCATGATTCAATATATGATTCAATTCATGTTTCATGATTCAAATCATAATTCATGATTCATGATTCAATTCATGAATTATGATTTAATTCATGAGTCATGATTCAATTCATGATTCAATTCATGATTCATGATTCAATTCATGATTCATGATTCGATTCATGATTCATGATTCATGATTTAATTCATGATTCATGATTTAATTCATGATTCATGATTAAATTCATGATTCATTTCATGATTCATGATTTATGTTTCAATTTATGATTTAGGATTTGATTCATGATTCATGAATCTTGATTCGATTCATGATTCATGATTTATGGTTCAATTCATGATTCATGATTCATGATTTGATTCATGATTCATTATTCATGATTCATGATTCAATTCATGATTCCTGATTCATGATTCATAATTCATGATTCAATTCATGATTCATGATTCAATTCATGATTCATGATTCAATTCATGATTCATGATTCAATCCATGATTCATGATTCATGATTCAATTCATGATTCATGATTCAATATATGATTCAATTCATGATTCATGATTCAAATCATAATTCATGATTCATGATTCAATTCATGATTCATTATTCATGACTCAATTCATGATTCAATTCATGATTCATTATTCATGATTCATGATTCAATTCATGATTCATTATTCATGACTCAATTCATGATTCAATTCATGATTCATTATTCATTATTCGATTCATGATTCATGATTCATGATTCAATTCATGATTCAATTCATGATTCATGATTAAATTCTTGATTCATGATTCAATTCATGTTTCATGATTCAATTCATGATTCATGATTCAATTCATGATTCAATTCATGATTCATGATTCAATTCATTATTCATTATTCATGATTCAATTCATAATTCATGATTCATGATTCAATTTATAATTCATGATTCAATTCATGATTCAATTCATGATTCATGATTCAATTCATTATTCATTATTCATTATTCATGATTCAATTCATGATTCATGATTCATGATTCAATTCATAATTCATGATTCAATTCATGATTCATGATTTATGATTCAATTCATGATTCATTATTCAATTCATGATTTATGATTCAATATATGATTCAATTCATGATTCATGATTGAAATCATAATTCATGATTCATGATTCAATTCATGATTCATGATTCAATTCATGATTAATGATTCATGATTCAATTCATGATTCATGATTCAATTCATAATTCATGATTCAATTCATTTTATTCATGATTTATGATTTAATTCATGATTCATGATTCATGATTCAATTCATGATTCATGATTCAATTCATGATTCAATTCATGATTCATGATTCAATTCATGATTCATGATTCATGATTCAATTCATAATTCATAATTCATTTCATGATTTATGATTCATGATTCATTTCATGATTCATGATTCAATTCATGATATATGATTCAATTCATGATTCATGATTCAAGATTCAATTCATGATTCAATTCATGATTCATGATTCAATTCATGATTCATGATTCATGTATGATTCAATTCATGATACATGATTCAATTCATGACTCATGATTCATGACTCATGATTCATGATTTAATTCATGATTCATGATTCAATTCATGAATCATTTCATGATTCATGATTCAATTCATGATTTATGATTCAATTCATGATTCTTGGATCATGAATGATGATTCATGATTTATGAATCCTGATTCATGATTCATGATTCGATTCATGATTCATGATTCATGAATCATGATTTGATTCATGATTCATGATTCAATTCATGATTCATGATTCATGATTCATGATTCGATTCATGATTCATGATTCATGATTCATGATTCAATTCATGATTCATGATTCATGATTCAATTCATGATTCAATTTATGATTCATAAATCATGATTCGATTCATGATTCATATATCATTATTTGATTCATGATTCATGATTCATGATTCAATTCATGATTCAATTCATGATTCATGAATCATGATTCGATTCATGATTATTGATTCATGAATCATGATTCAATTCATGATTCAATTCATGATTCAATTAATGATTCAATTCATGATTCAATTCATGATTCAATTCATGATTCATGATTTGATTCAAGATTCATGATTCATGAATCAAGATTCGATTCATAATTCATGATTTATGAATCATGATTCAATTCATGATTCATGATTCATGATTTGATTCATGATTCATGATTCATGATTTGTTTCATAATTCAATTCATGATTCAATTCATGAATCAAGATTTGATTCATGATTCATTTCATGAGTCATGATTCATTTCATGATTCATGATTCATGATTCAATTCATGATTCATGATTCAAAATTATGATTCAATTCATGATTCATGATTCAATTCATGATTCATGATTCAATTCATGATTAAATTCATGATTCATGATTCAATTCATGATTAATGATTCATGATTCAATTCATGATTCATGATTAAAAATATGATTCAATTCATGATTCATGATTCAAATCATGATTCATGATTCATGATTCATGATTCAATTCATGATTAATGATTCATGATTCAATTCATGATTTATGATTCATGATTTAATTCATAATTCAATTCATGCTTCATGATTCATGATTCAATTCATGATTCATGATTCAATTCACGATTCATGATTCAATTCATGATTCATGATTCATGATTCAATTCATGATTCAATTCATGATTCATGATTCATGATACAATTCATGATTCATGATTTGATTCATGATTCATGATTAATGATTCAATTCTTGAATCATGATTTGATTCATGATTCATGATTCATTTCATGATTCATGATTCATGATTCATGATTCATGATTCAATTCATGATTCATGATTCATGATTTAATTCATGATTCAATTCATGATTCATGATTCATGATTTGATTCATGATTCATGATTCATGATTCAATTATTGAATCATGATTTGATTCATGATTCATGATTCATTTCATGATTCATGATTCATGATTCAATTCATGATTCATGATTCATGATTCAATTCATGATTCAATTCATGATTCATGATTCAATTCATGATTCATGATTCAATTCATGATTCGTGATTCATGATTCAATTCATGATTCAATTCATGATTCATGATTCAATATATGATTCAATTCATGATTCATGATTCAAATCATGATTCATGAATTATGATTCAATTCATGATTCATGATTCAATTCATGATTCATGATTCAATTTATGATTCATGATTCGATTCATGATTCATGATTCAATTCATGATTCAATTCATGATTCATAATTCAATTCATGATTCATGATTTTAATTTATGATTCATGATTCAATTCATGATTCATGATTCAAATCACGATTCATGATTCAATTCATGAATTATGATTCAATTCATGATTCATGATTCAATTCATGATTCAATTCATGATATAATTCATGATTCAATTCACGATTCATGATTCAATTCATGATTCATGACTAAATTCATGATTCATGATTCATGATTCAATTCATGACTCATGATTCATGACTCATGATTCATGATTTAATTCATGATTTATGATTCAATTCATGATTCATTTCATGATTCATGATTTATGATTCAATTCATGATTTATGATTTGATTCATGATTCATGAATCTTGATTCGATTCATGATTCATGATTTATGATTCAATTCATGATTCATGATTCATGATTTGATTCATGATTCATGATTCATGATTCATGATTTGATTCATGATTCATGATTTGATTCATGATTCATGATTCATGATTCAATTCATGATTCCTGATTCATGATTCATAATTCATGATTCAATTCATGATTCATGATTCAATTCATGAATTATGATTCAATCCATGATTCATGATTCATGATTCAATTCATGATTCATGATTCAATATATGATTCAATTCATGATTCATGATTCAAATCATAATTCATGATTCATGATTCAATTCACGAATTATGATTTAATTCATGAGTCATGATTCAATTCATGATTCAATTCATGATTCATGATTCAATTCATGATTCATGATTCGATTCATGATTCATGATTCATGATTTAATTCATGATTCATGATTTAATTCATGATTCATGATTTAATTCATGATTCATGATTAAATTCATGATTCATTTCATGATTCATGATTTATGTTTCAATTTATGATTTATGATTTGATTCATGATTCATGAATCTTGATTCGATTCATGATTCATGATTTATGATTCAATTCATGATTCATTATTCATGATTTGATTCATGATTCATGATTCATGATTCATAATTCATGATTCAATTCATGATTCATGATTCAATTCATGATTCATGATTCAATTCATGATTCATGATTCAATCCATGATTCATGATTCATGATTCAATTCATGATTCATGATTCAATATATGATTCAATTCATGATTCATGATTCAAATCATAATTTATGATTCATGATTCAATTCATGATTCATTATTCATGACTCAATTCATGATTCATGATTCAATTCATGATTCATGATTCATTATTCGATTCATGATTCATGATTCATGATTTAATTCATGATTCATGATTCACTATTCGATTCATGATTCATGATTCATGATTCATGATTTAATACATGATTCATGATTCAATTCATGATTCATGATTTATGATTCAATTCATGATTCATGATACAAGAATCATGATTTGATACATGATTCATGATTTATGATTTAATTCATGATTCATTTAATGATTTATGATTTATGATTAAATTCATGATTTATTAAATTCATGATTTATGATTCGATTCATAATTCATGAATCATGATTCGATTCATGATTCATGATTCATGAATCAAGATTCATGATTTATGAATCATGATTCATGATTCATGATTCGATTCATGATTCATGATTCATGAATCATGATTCGATTCATGATTCATGATTCATGATTCAATTCATGATTCATGATTAATGATTTGATTCATGATTTATGATTCAATTCATGATTCATTTAATGATTTATGATTTATGATTCAATTCATGATTCATTTAATGATTTATGATTTATGATTAAATTCATGATTTATGATTCGTTTCATGATTCATAATTTATAAATCATGATTCGATTCATGATTTATGATTCAATTCATGATTCATGATTCATGATTTGATTCATGATTCATGATTCATGATTCATGATTTGATTCATGATTCATGATTTGATTCATGATTCATGATTCATGATTCAATTCATGATTCCTGATTCATGATTCATAATTCATGATTCAATTCATGATTCATGATTCAATTCATGAATTATGATTCAATCCATGATTCATGATTCATGATTCAATTCATGATTCATGATTCAATATATGATTCAATTCATGATTCATGATTCAAATCATAATTCATGATTCATGATTCAATTCACGAATTATGATTTAATTCATGAGTCATGATTCAATTCATGATTCAATTCATGATTCATGATTCAATTCATGATTCATGATTCGATTCATGATTCATGATTCATGATTTAATTCATGATTCATGATTTAATTCATGATTCATGATTTAATTCATGATTCATGATTAAATTCATGATTCATTTCATGATTCATGATTTATGTTTCAATTTATGATTTATGATTTGATTCATGATTCATGAATCTTGATTCGATCAATGATTCATGATTCATGATTCAATTCATGATTCAATTCATAATTCATGATTCAATTCATGATTCATGATTCAATTCATGATTCAATTTCATGATTCATGATTCAATTCATGATTCCTGATTCAATTCATGATTTAATTCATGATTCATGATTCATTTCATGATTAATGATTCATGATTCAATTCATGATTCATGATTCAATATATGATTTAATTCATGATTCATGATTCAAATCATGATTCATGATTCATGATTCATGATTCATGATTCAATTCATGATTAATGATTCATGATTCAATTCATGATTTATGATTCATGATTCAATTCATAATTCAATTCATGCTTCATGATTCATGATTCAATTCATGATTCATGATTCATGATTCAATTCACGATTCACGATTCATGATTCAATTCATGATTAATGATTCATGATTCAATTCATGATTCAATTCATGATTCATGATTAAATTCATGATTCATGATTCATGATTTAAGTCATGATTCATGATTCAATTCATGACTCATGATTCATGATTCTTGATTCATGATTTAATTTATGATTCATGATTCAAATTATGACTCATGATTCATGATTCATGATTCATGATTTAATTCATGATTCATGATTCAATTCATGATTCATGATTTATGATTCAATTCATGATTCATTATTGAATTCATGATTTATGATTCAATATATGATTCAATTCATGATTCATGATTCAAATCATAATTCATTATTCATGATTCAATTCATGATTCATGATTCAATTCATGATTAATGATTCATGATTCAATTCATGATTCATGATTCAATTCATAATTCATGATTCAATTAATTTTATTCATGATTTATGATTTAATTCATGATTCATGATTCATGATTCAATTCATGATTCATGATTCAATTCATGATTCAATTCATGATTCATGATTCAATTCATGATTCATGATTCATGATTCAATTCATAATTCATAATTCAATTCATGATTCATGATTCATGATTCATTTCATGATTCATGATTCAATTCATGATATATGATTCAATTCATGATTCATGATTCATGATTCAATTCATAATTCATAATTCAATTCATGATTCATGATTCATGATTCATTTCATGATTCATGATTCAATTCATGATATATGATTCAATTCATGATTCATGATTCAAGATTCAATTCATGATTCATGATTCAATTCATGATTCATGTTTCATGTATGATTCAATTCATGATACATGATTCAATTCATGAATCATTTCATGATTCATGATTCAATTCATGATTTATGTTTCGATTCATGATTCTTGGATCATGAATGATGATTCATGATTTATAAATCATGATTCATGATTCAATTCATGATTCATGATTCATGATTCATGATTCATGATTCGATTCATGATTCATGATTCATGATTCAATTCATGATTCAATTCATGATTCATAAATCATGATTCGATTCATGATTCATGATTCATATATCATGATTTGATTCATAATTCATGATTCATGATTCAATTCATGATTCAATTCATGATTCATGAATCATGATTCGATTCATGATTATTGATTCATGAATCATGATTCAATTCATGATTCAATTCATGATTCAATTAATGATTCAATTCATGATTCAATTCATGATTCAATTCATGATTCATGATTTGATTCAAGATTCATGATTCATGAATCAAGATTCGATTCATGATTCATGATTTATGAATCATGATTCAATTCATGATTCATGATTCATGATTTGATTCATGTATCATGATTCATGATTTGTTTCATAATTCAATTCATGATTCAATTCATGAATCAAGATTTGATTCATGATTCATGATTCAATTCATGATTCATGATTCATTTCATGATTCATGATTCAATTCATGATTCATGATTCAAAATTATGATTCAATTCATGATTCATGATTCAATTCATGATTCATGATTCTATTCATGATTAAATCATGATTCATGATTCAATTCATTATTCATGATTCAATTCATGTTTCATGATTCAATTCATGATTCAATTCATGATTCATGATTCAATTCATGATTCATGATTCATGATTCAATTCATAATTCATGATTCAATTCATGATTCATGATTCATAATTTAATTCATGATTCATGATTCAATTCATGATTCAATTCATGATTCATGATTCAATTCATGATTCATGATTCAATTCATGATTCAATTCATGATTCATGATTCAATTCATGATTCATGATTCAATTCATGATTAATGATTCATGATTTAATTCATATTTTATGATTCAATATATGATTCAATTCATGATTCATGATTCAAATCATGATTCATGATTCATGATTCATGATTCAATAATTCAATTCATGTTTCATGATTCATAATTCAATTCATGATTCATGATTCATGATTCAATTCACGATTCATGATTCAATTCATGATTCATGATTCATGATTAAATTCATGATTCATGATTCATGATTTAAGTCATGATTCATGATTCAATTCATGACTCATGATTCATGATTTAATTCATGATTCATGATTCAAGTCATGACTCATGATTCATGATTCATGATTCATGATTTAATTCATGATTCATGATTCAATTCATGAATCATTTCATGATTCATGATTCAATTCATGATTTATGATTCGATTCAAGATTCATGATTCATGAATCATGATTCGATTCATGAATCATGATCATGATTCGATTCATGATTCTTGGATCATGAATCATGATTCATAAATTATGAATCATGATTCATGATTCATAAATTATGAATCATGATTCATGATTCATGATTCAATTCATGAATCATGATTCATGAATCATGATTCATGATTCATGATTCATGAATCATGATTCATGATTCATGAATCATAATTCATGATTCATGATTCATGATTCATGATTCATGAATCATGATTCATGATTCATGAATCATGATTTGATTCATGATTCATGATTCATGATTCATGATTCATGAATCATGATTCGATTCATGATTCATGATTCATGATTCAATTCATGATTCATGATTAATGATTTGATTCAGGATTTATGATTTAATTCATGATTCATTTAATGATTTATGATTTATGATTAAATTCATGATTTATGATTCGATTCATGATTCATGATTCATGAATCATGATTTGATTCATGATTCATGATTCATGAATCATGATTCATGATTTATGAATCATGATTCATGATTCATGATTCGATTCATGATTCATGATTCATGAATCATGATTCGATTCATGATTCATGATTCATGAATCATGATTCAATTCATGATTCATGATTCAAAATTATGATTCAATTCATGATTCATGATTCAATTCATGATTCATGATTCAATTCATGATTAAATTCATGATTCATGATTCAATTCATTATTCATGATTCAATTCATGATTCAATTCATGATTCATGATTCAATTCATGATTCATGATTCATGATTCAATTCATAATTCATGATTCAATTCATGATTCATGATTCATAATTTAATTCATGATTCATGATTCAATTCATGATTCAATTCATGATTCATGATTCAATTCATGATTCATTATTCAATTCATGATTCATGATTCAATTCATGATTCATGATTCAATTCATGATTAATGATTCATGATTCAATTCATGATTCATGATTCAATATATGATTCAATTCATGATTCATGATTCAAATCATGATTCATGATTCATGATTCATAATTCAATTCATGTTTCATGATTCATAATTCAATTCATGATTCATGATTCATGATTCAATTCACGATTCATGATTCAATTCATGATTCATGATTCATGATTAAATTCATGATTCATGATTCATGATTTAAGTCATGATTCATGATTCAATTCATGACTCATGATTCATGATTCATGATTTAATTCATGATTCATGATTCAATTCATGACTCATGATTCATGATTCATGATTCATGATTTAATTCATGATTCATGATTCAATTCATGAATCATTTCATGATTCATGATTCAATTCATGATTTATGATTCGATTCAAGATTCATGATTCATGAATCATGATTCGATTCATGATTCATGATTCATGAATCATGATTCATGATTTATGAATCATGATTCATGATTCATAAATTATGAATCATAATTCATGATTCATGATTCAATCATGAATCATGATTCATGAATCATGATTCGATTCATGATTCATGATTCATGAATCATGATTCGATTCATGATTCATGATTCATGAATCATGATTCATGATTTATGAATCATGATTCATGATTCATGATTCGATTCATGATTCATGATTCATGAATCATGATTCGATTCATGATTCATGATTCATGAATCATGAATCGAATCATAAATCATGAATGAATTGAATCATGAATTGAATCATAAATCATGAAATGAATCATGAATCATGAATCATGAAATGAATCATGATTCATAAATCATGAATCATGAAATGAATCATGATTCATAAATCATGAATCATGAATCGAATTTTGATTCATAAATCATGAATCTTGAATCAAATCATGAATCATGAATTGAATCATGAATTGAATCATGAATCATGATTCATGATTTATGAATCATGATTCATGATTCATGATTCGATTCATGATTCATGATTCATGAATCATGATTCGATTCATGATTCATGATTCATGATTTCAATTCATGATTCAATTCATGATTCATGATTTGATTCAAGATTCATGATTTATGAATCAAAATTCGATTCATGATTCATGATTTATGAATCATGATTCATTTCATGATTCATGATTCATGATTCATTTCATGATTCATGATTCAATTCATGATTCAATTCATGATTCATGATTCAATTCATGATTCATGATTCAATTCATGATTCAATTCATGATTCATGATTCAATTCATGATTCATGATTCAATTCATGTTTTTATGATTCAATTCATGATTCAATTCATGATTCAAGATTTGATTCATGATTCATGATTCATTTCATGATTCATGATTCATTTCATGATTCATGATTCATGATTCAATTCATGATTCATGATTCAAAATTATGATTCAATTCATGATTCATGATTCAATTCATGATTCATGATTCAATTCATGATTAAATTCATGATTCATGATTCAATTCATGATTCATGATTCAATTCATGTTTCATGATTCAATTCATGATTCAATTCATGATTCATGATTCAATTCATGATTCATGATTCATGATTCAATTCATAATTCATGATTCAATTCATGATTCATGATTCATAATTTAATTCATGATTCATGATTCAATTCATGATTCAATTCATGATTCATGATTCAATTCATGATTCATGATTCAATTCATGATTCAATTCATGATTCATGATTCAATTCATGATTCATGATTCATAATTTAATTCATGATTCATGATTCAATTCATGATTCAATTCATGATTCATGATTCAATTCATGATTCATGATTCAATTCATGATTCAATTCATGATTCATGATTCAATTCATGATTCATGATTCAATTCATGATTAATGATTCATGATTTAATTCATATTTTATGATTCAATATATGATTCAATTCATGATTCATGATTCAAATCATGATTCATGATTCATGATTCATGATTCATAATTCAATTCATGTTTCATGATTCATAATTCAATTCATGATTCATGATTCATGATTCAATTCACGATTCATGATTCAATTCATGATTCATGATTCATGATTAAATTCATGATTCATGATTCATGATTTAAGTCATGATTCATGATTCAATTCATGACTCATGATTCATGATTCATGATTTAATTCATGATTCATGATTCAATTCATGACTCATGATTCATGATTCATGATTCATGATTTAAGTCATGATTCATGATTCAATTCATGACTCATGATTCATGATTCATGATTTAATTCATGATTCATGATTCAATTCATGACTCATGATTCATGATTCATGATTCATGATTTAATTCATGATTCATGATTCAATTCATGAATCATTTCATGATTCATGATTCAATTCATGATTTATGATTCGATTCAAGATTCATGATTCATGAATCATGATTCGATTCATGAATCATGAATCATGATTCGATTCATGATTCTTGGATCATGAATCATGAATAAGTTGAGGTTAAGAGCCCACTGAGGGGCTGTGTATTATTGTGTCCTCTCTACAGACAGATCTCTTTTCAGCTCTTTAATAGTTCATGAATCATGATCATGATTCATGAATCATGAATCATGATTTATGATTCATAAATTATGAATCATGATTCATGATTCATGATTCAATTCATGAATCATGATTCATGAATCATGATTCATGATTCATGATTCATGAATCATGATTCATGATTCATGAATCATGATTCATGATTCATGATTCATGATTCATGAATCATGATTCATGATTCATGAATCATGATTTGATTCATGATTCATGATTCATGATTCATGATTCATGAATCATGATTCGATTCATGATTCATGATTCATGATTCAATTCATGATTCATGATTAATGATTTGATTCAGGATTTATGATTTAATTCATGATTCATTTAATGATTTATGATTTATGATTAATTCATGATTTATGATTCGATTCATGATTCATGATTCATGAATCATGATTCGATTCATGATTCATGATTCATTGAATCATGATTCATGATTTATGAATCATGATTCATGATTCATGATTCGATTCATGATTCATGATTCATGAATCATGATTCGATTCATGATTCATGATTCATGAATCATGATTCAATTCATGATTCATGATTCAAAATTATGATTCAATTCATGATTCATGATTCAATCATGATTCATGATTCAATTCATGATTAAATTCATGATTCATGATTCAATTCATTATTCATGATTCAATTCATGTTTCATGATTCAATTCATGATTCAATTCATGATTCATGATTCAATTCATGATTCATGATTCATGATTCAATTCATAATTCATGATTCAATTCATGATTCATGATTCATAATTTATTCATGATTCATGATTCAATTCATGATTCAATTCATGATTCATGATTCAATTCATGATTCATGATTCAATTCATGATTCAATTCATGATTCATGATTCAATTCATGATTCATGATTCAATTCATGATTAATGATTCATGATTCAATTCATGATTCATGATTCAATATATGATTCAATTCATGATTCATGATTCAAATCATGATTCATGATTCATGATTCATGATTCATAATTCAATTCATGTTTCATGATTCATAATTCAATTCATGATTCATGATTCATGATTCAATTCACGATTCATGATTCAATTCATGATTCAAGATTCATGATTAAATTCATGATTCATGATTCATGATTTAAGTCATGATTCATGATTCAATTCATGACTCATGATTCATGATTCATGATTTAATTCATGATTCATGATTCAATTCATGACTCATGATTCATGATTCATGATTCATGATTTAATTCATGATTCATGATTCAATTCATGAATCATTTCATGATTCATGATTCAATTCATGATTTATGATTCGATTCAAGATTCATGATTCATGAATCATGATTCGATTCATGAATCATGAATCATGATTCGATTCATGATTCTTGGATCATGAATCATGATTCATAAATTATGAATCATGATTCATGATTCATAAATTATGAATCATGATTCATGATTCATGATTCAATTCATGAATCATGATTCATGAATCATGATTCGATTCATGATTCATGATTCATGAATCATGATTCGATTCATGATTCATGATTCATGAATCATGATTCATGATTTATGAATCATGATTCATGATTCATGATTCGATTCATGATTCATGATTCATGAATCATGATTCGATTCATGATTCATGATTCATGAATCATGAATCGAATCATAAATCATGAATGAATTGAATCATGAATTGAATCATGAATCATGAAATGAATCATGAATCATGAAATGAATCATGATTCATAAATCATGAATCATGAAATGAATCATGATTCATAAATCATGAATCATGAATCGAATTTTGATTCATAAATCATGAATCTTGAATCAAATCATGAATCATGAATTGAATCATGAATTGAATCATGAATCATGATTCATGATTTATGAATCATGATTCATGATTCATGATTCGATTCATGATTCATGATTCATGAATCATGATTCGATTCATGATTCATGATTCATGATTCAATTCATGATTCAATTCATGATTCATGATTTGATTCAAGATTCATGATTTATGAATCAAAATTCGATTCATGATTCATGATTTATGAATCATGATTCATTTCATGATTCATGATTCATGATTCATTTCATGATTCATGATTCAATTCATGATTCAATTCATGATTCATGATTCAATTCATGATTCATGATTCAATTCATGATTCAATTCATGATTCATGATTCAATTCATGATTCATGATTCAATTCATGTTTTTATGATTCAATTCATGATTCAATTCATGATTCAAGATTTGATTCATGATTCATGATTCATTTCATGATTCATGATTCATTTCATGATTCATGATTCATGATTCAATCATGATTCATGATTCAAAATTATGATTCAATTCATGATTCATGATTCAATTCATGATTCATAATTCAATTCATGATTAAATTCATGATTCATGATTCAATTCATGATTCATGATTCAATTCATGTTTCATGATTCAATTCATGATTCAATTCATGATTCATGATTCAATTCATGATTCATGATTCATGATTCAATTCATAATTCATGATTCAATTCATGATTCATGATTCATAATTTAATTCATGATTCATGACTCAATTCATGATTCAATTCATGATTCATGATTCAATTCATGATTCATGATTCAATTCATGATTCAATTCATGATTCATGATTCAATTCATGATTCATGATTCAATTCATGATTCATGATTCAATTAATGATTAATGATTCATGATTCAATTCATGATTCATGATTCAATATATGATTCAATTCATGCTTCATAATTCAATTCATGATTCATGATTCATGATTCAATTCACGATTCATGATTCAATTCATGATTCATGATTCATGATTAAATTCATGATTCATGATTCATGATTTAAGTCATGATTCATGATTCAATTCATGATTCATGATTCATGATTAAATTCATGATTCATGATTCATGATTTAAGTCATGATTCATGATTCAATTCATGACTCATGATTCATGATTCATGATTTAATTCATGATTCATGATTCAATTCATGACTCATGATTCATGATCATGATTCATGATTTAATTCATGATTCATGATTCAATTCATGAATCATTTCATGATTCATGATTCAATTCATGATTTATGATTCGATTCAAGATTCATGATTCATGAATCATGATTCGATTCATGAATCATGAATCATGATTCGATTCATGATTCTTGGATCATGAATCATGATTCATAAATTATGAATCATGATTCATGATTCATAAATTATGAATCATGATTCATGATTCATGATTCAATTCATGATTCATGATTCATGAATCATGATTCATGATTCATGAATCATGATTCATGATTCATGAATCATGATTCGATTCATGATTCATGATTCATGATTTAATTCATGATTCATGATTAATGATTTGATTCAGGATTTATGATTTAATTCATGATTCATTTAATGATTTATGATTTATGATTAAATTCATGATTTATGATTCGATTCATGATTCATGAATCATGATTCGATTCATGATTCATGATTCATGAATCATGAATCGAATCATGAATCATGAATGAATTGAATTATGAATTGAATCATGAATCATGAAATGAATCATGAATCATGAATCATGAAATGAATCATGATTCATAAATCATGAATCATGAATCGAATTTTGATTCATAAATCATGAATCTTGAATCAAATCATGAATCATGAATTGAATCATGAATTGAATCATGAATCATGATTCATGATTTATGAATCATGATTCATGATTCATGATTCGATTCATGATTCATGATTTATGAATCATGATTCGATTCATGATTCATGATTCATGATTCAATTCATGATTCAATTCATGATTCATGATTTGATTCAAGATTCATGATTTATGAATCAAAATTCGATTCATGATTCATGATTTATGAATCATGATTCATTTCATGATTCATGATTCATGATTCATTTCATGATTCATGATTCAATTCATGATTCAATTCATGATTCATGATTCAATTCATGATTCATGATTCAATTCATGATTCAATTCATGATTCATGATTCAATTCATGATTCATGATTCAATTCATGTTTTTATGATTCAATTCTTGATTCAATTCATGATTCATGATTCAATTCATGATTCATGATTCATGATTCAATTTATGATTCATGATTTATGAATCATGATTCAATTCATGATTCATGATTCATGATTTGATTCATGATTCATGATTCATGATTTGTTTCATGATTCAATTCATGATTCATGATTCATGATTCAATTCATGATTCATGATTCAATTCATTATTCAATTCATGATTCATGATTCAATTCATGATTCATGATTCATGATTCATGATTTGTTTCATGATTCAATTCATGATTCATGATTTATGATTCAATTCATGATTCATGATTCAATTCATGATTCAATTCATGATTCATGATTCAATTCATGATTCAATTCATGTTTCATGATTCAATTCATGATTCAATTCATAATTCATGATTCAATTCATGATTCATGATTCATGATTCAAATCATAGATCATGATTCATGATTCAATTCATGATTCATGATTCATGATTCAATTCATGATTCATGGTTCATTATTCGATTCATGATTCACGATTCATGATTTTATTCATGATTCACGATTCATGATTCATGATTCATGATTCAGTTCATTATTCAATTCATTATTCATGATTCAATTCATGATTCATGATTCATGATTCAATTCATAATTCATGATTCAATTCATGATTCATGATTAAATTCATGATACATGATTCAATTCATGATTTATGATTCAATATATGATTCAATTCATGATTCATGATTCAAATCATAATTCATGATTCATGATTTATGAATCATGATTCATTTCATGATTCATGATTCATGATTCATGATTCATGATTCATTTCATGATTCATTATTCAATTCATGATTCAATTCATGATTCATGATTCAATTCATGATTCATGATTCAATTCATGATTCAATTCATGATTCATGATTCAATTCATGATTCATGATTCAATTCATGTTTTTATGATTCAATTATTGATTCAATTCATGATTCATGATTCAATTCATGATTCATGATTCATGATTCAATTTATGATTCATGATTTATGAATCATGATTCAATTCATGATTCATGATTCATGATTCAATTCATAATTCATGATTCATGATTTGTTTCATGATTCAATTCATGATTCATGATTCATGATTCAATTCATGATTCAATTCATAATTCATGATTCCATTCATGATTCATGATTCAATTCATGATACATGATATATGAATCATGATTCAATTCATGATTCATGATTTGATTCATGATTCATGATTCATGATTTGTTTCATGATTCAATTCATGATTCATGATTCATGATTCAATTCATGATTCATGATTCAATTCATTATTCAATTCATGATTCATGATTCAATTCATGATTCATGATTCATGATTCATGATTCATGATTTGTTTCTTGATTCAATTCATGATTCATGATTTATGATTCAATTCATGATTCATGATTCAATTCATGATTCAATTCATGATTCATGATTCAATTCATGATTCAATTCATGTTTCATGATTCAATTCATGATTCAATTCATAATTCATGATTCAATTCATGATTCATGATTCATGATTCAAATCATAGATCATGATTCATGATTCAATTCATGATTCATGATTCATGATTCAATTCATGATTCATGGTTCATTATTCGATTCATGATTCACGATTCATGATTTTATTCATGATTCACGATTCATGATTCATGATTCATGGTTCAATTCATTATTCAATTCATTATTCATGATTCAATTCATGATTCATGATTCATGATTCAATTCATAATTCATGATTCAATTCATGATTCATGATTAAATTCATGATACATGATTCAATTCATGATTTATGATTCAATATATGATTCAATTCATGATTCATGATTCAAATCATAATTCATGATTCATGATTCAATTCATGATTCATGATTCATGATTCAATTCATGATTCATAAATCATGATTCGATTCATGATACATGATTCATGAATCATGATTCGATTCATGATTTTATGATTCATAAATCATGGTTTGATTCATGATTCATGATTCATGAATCATGATTCAATTCATGATTCATGATTCATGATTCATGATTCATGATTCATGATTCATGATTCATGATTTATGATTCAATTCATGATTCATGATTCAATTCATTATTCATGATTCATGATTCAATTCATGATTCATGATTCATGATTCAATTCATAATTCATGACTCAATTCATGATTCATGATTCATGATTCAATTCATGATTCATCATTCAATTCATGATTTATGATTCAATATATGATTCATTTCATGATTCATGATACATTTCATGATTCATGATTCATGATTCAATTCACGATTCATGATTCAATTCATGATTCAATTCATGATTCATGATTCAATTCATGATTCATGATTCAATTCATGATTCAATTCATGATTCATGATTCAATTCTTGATTCATGATTCAATTCATGTTTCATGATTCAATTCATGATTCATGATTCAATTCATTATTCATGATTCAATTCATGATTCATGATTTATGATTCAATTCATAATTCATGATTCAATTCATGATTCAATTCATGATTCATGATTCAATTCATTATTCATTATTCATGATTCAATTCATGATTAATGATTCATGATTCAATTCATAATTCATGATTCAATTCATGATTCATGATTTATGATTCAATTCATGATTCATTATTCAATTCATGATTTATGATTCAATATATGATTCAATTCATGATTCATGATTCAAATCATAATTCATGATTCATGATTCAATTCATGATTCATGATTCAATTCATGATTAATGATTCATGATTCAATTCATGATTCATGATTCAATTCATAATTCATGATTCAATTCATTTTATTCATGATTTATGATTTAATTCATGATTCATGATTCAATTCATGATTCATGATTCAATTCATGATTCAATTCATGATTCATGATTCAATTCATGATTCATGATTCAATTCATAATTCATAATTCAATTCATGATTTATGATTCATGATTCATTTCATGATTCATGATTCAATTCATGATATATGATTCAATTCATGATTCATAATTCATGTATGATTCAATTCATGATACATGATTCAATTCATGACTCATGATTCATGACTCATGATTCATGATTTAATTCATGATTCAAGATTCAATTCATGAATCATTTCATGATTCATGATTCAATTCATGATTTATGATTCGATTCATGATTCTTGGATCATGAATGATGATTCATGATTTATGAATCATGATTCATGATTCGATTCATGATTCATGATTCATGAATCATGATTCGATTCATGATTCATGATTCAATTCATGATTCATGATTCATGATTCATGATTCGATTCATGATTCATGATTCATGATTCATGATTCAATTCATGATTCATGATTCATGATTCAATTCATGATTCAATTTATGATTCATAAATCATGATTCGATTCATGATTCATGATTCATATATCATGATTTGATTCATGATTCATGATTCATGATTCAATTCATGATTCAATTCATGATTCATGAATCATGATTCGATTCATGATTATTGATTCATGAATCATGATTAAATTCATGATTCAATTCATGATTCAATTAATGATTCAATTCATGATTCAATTCATGATTCAATTCATGATTCATGATTTGATTCAAGATTCATGATTCATGAATCAAGATTCGATTCATGATTCATGATTTATGAATCATGATTCAATTCATGATTCATGATTCATGATTTGATTCATGATTCATGATTCATGATTTGTTTCATAATTCAATTCATGATTCAATTCATGAATCAAGATTTGATTCATGATTCATGATTCATTTCATGATTCATGATTCATTTCATGATTCATGATTCATGATTCAATTCATGATTCATGATTCAAAATTATGATTCAATTCATGATTCATGATTCAATTCATGATTCAATTCATGATTCAATTCATGATTCATGATTCAATTCATGTTTCATGATTCAATTCATGATTCAATTCATGATTCATGATTCAATTCATGATTCATGATTCATGATTCAATTCATAATTCATGATTCAATTCATGATTCATAATTTAATTCATGATTCATGATTCAATTCATGATTTATGATTCAATATATGATTCAATTCATGATTCAAAACATAATTCATGATTCATGATTCAATTCATGATTCATGATTCATGATTCAATTCATGATTCATGATTCATTATTTGATTCATGATTCACGATTCATGATTTTATTCATGATTGCTGATTTTTGATTCATGATTCATGATTCATGATTCAATTCATGATTCAATTCATGATTCATGATTCAATTCATTATTCATAATTCATGATTCAATTCATCATTCATGATTCAATTCATCATTCATGATTTAATTCATGATTTATGATTCAATATAGGATTCAATTCATGATTCATGATTCAATTCACGATTCATGATTAATGATTTGATTCATGATTCATGATTCAATTCATGATTCATGATTCAATTCATGATTCAATTCATGATTCATGATTCAATTTATGATTCATGATTCAATTCATGATTTAATTCATGATTCATGATTCAATTCATGATTAATAATTCATGATTCAATTCATGATTCATGATTCAATATATGATTCAATTCATGATTCATGATTCAAATCATGATTCATGATTCATGATTCATGATTCATGATTCATGATTCAATTCATGATTAATGATTCATGATTCAATTCATGATTCATGATTCAATTCATAATTCAATTCATGCTTCATGATTCATGATTCAATTCATGATTCATGATTCATGATTCAATTCACGATTCATGATTCAATTCATGATTCATGATTCATGATTCAATTCATGATTAAATTCATGATTCATGATTCAATTCATGATTCAATTCATGATTCAATTCATGATTCATGATTAAATTCATGATTCAATTCATGATTCATGATTCAATTCTTGATTCATGATTCAATTCTTGATTCATGATTCAATTCATGTTTCATGATTCAATTCATGATTCATGATTCAATTCATGATTCAATTCATGATTCATGATTCAATTCATTATTCATTATTCATGATTCAATTCATGATTCATGATTCATGATTCAATTCATGATTCATGATTCATGATTCAATTCATAATTCATGATTCAATTCATGATTCATGATTTATGATTCAATTCATGATTCATTATTCAATTCATGATTTATGATTCAATATATGATTCAATTCATGATTCATGATTGAAATCATAATTCATGATTCATGATTCAATTCATGATTCATGATTCAATTCATGATTAATGATTCATGATTCAATTCATGATTCATGATTCAATTCATAATTCATGATTCAATTCATGATTCATGATTCATGATTCATGATTCAATTCATGATTCATGATTCAATTCATGATTCAATTCATGATTCATGATTCAATTCATGATTCATGATTCATGATTCAATTCATGATTCAATTCATGATTCATGATTCAATTCATGATTCATGATTCATCATATAATTCATAATTCATAATTCAATTCATGATTCATGATTCATGATTCATTTCATGATTCATGATTCAATTCATGATATATGATTCAATTCATGATTCATGATTCATGATTCAATTCATGATTCAATTCATGATTCATGATTCAATTCATGATTCATGATTCATGTATGATTCAATTCATGATACATGATTCAATTCATGACTCATGATTCATGACTCATGATTCATGATTTAATTCATGATTCATGATTCAATTCATGATTTATGATTCGATTCATGATTCTTGGATCATGAATGATGATTCATGATTCATGAATCATGATTCGATTCATGATTCATGATTCAATTCATGATTCATGATTCATGATTCATGATTCGATTCATGATTCATGATTCATGAATCATGATTTGATTCATGATTCATGATTCATGATTCAATTCATGATTCAATTCATGATTCATGAATCATGATTCGATTCATGATTAATGATTCATGAATCATGATTCAATTCATGATTCAATTCATGATTCAATTAATGATTCAATTCATGATTCAATTCATGATTCAATTCATGATTCATGATTTGATTCAAGATTCATAATTCATGAATCAAGATTCGATTCATGATTCATGATTTATGAATCATGATTTGATTCATGATTCATGATTTCTTTCATAATTCAATTCATGATTCAATTCAAGAATCAAGATTTGATTCATGATTCATGATTCATTTCATGATTCATGATTCATTTCATGATTCATGATTCATGATTCAATTCATGATTCATGATTCAAAATTATGATTCAATTCATGATTCATGATTCAATTCATGATTCATGATTCAATTCATGATTCAATTCATGATTCATGATTCAATTCATGATTCATGATTTAATTCATGTTTCATGATTCAATTCATGATTCAATTCATGATTCATGATTCAATTCATGATTCATGATTCATGATTCAATTCATAATTCATGATTCAATTCATGATTCATGATTCATAATTTAATTCATGATTCATGATTCAATTCATGATTTATGATTCAATATATGATTCAATTCATGATTCAAATCATAATTCATGATTCATGATTCAATTCATGATTCATGATTCATGATTCAATTCATGATTCATGATTCATTATTTGATTCATGATTCACGATTCATGATTTTATTCATGATTGCTGATTTTTGATTCATGATTCATGATTCATGATTCAATTCATGATTCAATTCATGATTCATGATTCAATTCATTATTCATGATTCATGATTCAATTCATCATTCATGATTCAATTCATCATTCATGATTCAATTCATGATTTATGATTCAATATATGATTCAATTCATGATTCATGATTCATGATTCAATTCACGATTCATGATTAATGATTTGATTCATGATTTAATTCATGATTCATTTTATGATTTATGATTTATGATTAAATTCATGATTTATGATTCGATTCATGATTCATGATTCATAAATCATGATTCGATTCATGATTCATGATTCATGAATCATGATTCGATCAATGATTCATGATTCATGATTCAATTCATGATTCAATTCATAATTCATGATTCAATTCATGATTCATGATTCAATTCATGATTCAATTCATGATTAATGATTCATGATTCAATTCATGATTCATGATTCAATATATGATTCAATTCATGATTCATGATTCAAATCATGATTCATGATTCATGATTCATGATTCATGATTCAATTCATGATTAATGATTCATGATTCAATTCATGATTTATGATTCATGATTCAATTCATAATTCAATTCATGCTTCATGATTCATGATTCAATTCATGATTCATGATTCATGATTCAATTCACGATTCATGATTCAATTCATGATTCATGATTCATGATTCAATTCATGATTCAATTCATGATTCATGATTCAATTCATGACTCATGATTCATGATTCGTGATTCATGATTTAATTCATGATTCATGATTCAATTCATGACTCATGATTCATGATTCATGATTCATGATTCATGATGCAATTCATCATTCATGATTCATGATTCAATTCATGATTCAATTCATGATTCATGATTCAATTCATGATTCATGATTCATGCATGATTCAATTCATGTTTCATGATTCAATTCATGATTCAATTCATGATTCATGATTCATGATTCATGATTCAATTCATAATTCATGATTCAATTCATGATTCATGATTCATAATTTAATTCATGATTCATGATTCAATTCATGATTTATGATTCAATATATGATTCAATTCATGATTCAAATCATAATTCATGATTCATGATTCAATTCATGATTCATGATTCATTATTTGATTCATGATTCACGATTCATGATTTTATTCATGATTGCTGATTTATGATTCATGATTCATGATTCAATTCATGATTCATTTCATGATTCATGATTCAATTCGTTATTCATGATTCATGATTCAATTCATCATTCATGATTCAATTCATCATTCATGATTCAATTCATGATTTATGATTCAATATATGATTCAATTCATGATTCATGATTCATGATTCAATTCACGATTCATGATTCATTTAATGATTTATGATTTATGATTAAATTCATGATTCATTTAATGATTTATGATTTATGATTAAATTCATGATTTATGATTCGATTCATGATTCATGATTCATGAATCATGATTCGATTCATGATTAATGATTCATGAATCAAGATTCATGATTTATGAATCATGATTCATGATTCATGATTCGATTCATGATTCATGATTCATGAATCATGATTCGATTCATGATTCATGATTCATGATTCAATTCATGATTCATGATTAATGATTTGATTCATGATTTATGATTCAATTCATGATTCATTTTATGATTTATGATTTATGATTCAATTCATGATTTATGATTTGATTCATGATTCATGATTTATAAATCATGATTCGATTCATGATTCATGATTCATGAATCATGATTCGATCAATGATTCATGATTCATGATTCAATTCATGATTCAATTCATAATTCATGATTTAATTCATGATTCATGATTCAATTCATGATTCAATTCATGATATATGATTCAATTCATGATTCCTGATTCAATTCATGATTTAATTCATGATTCATGATTCAATTCATGATTAATGATTCATGATTCAATTCATGATTCATGATTCAATATATGATTCAATTCATGATTCATGATTCAAATCATGATTCATGATTCATGATTCATGATTCAATTCATGATTAATTATTCATGATTCAATTCATGATTTATGATTCATGATTCAATTCATAATTCAATTCATGCTTCATGATTCATGATTCAATTCATGATTCATGATTCATGATTCAATTCACGATTCATGATTCAATTCATGATTCATGATTCATGATTCAATTCATGATTCAATTCTTGATTCATTAATCATGATTCAATTCATGATTCATGATTTGATTCATGATTCCCCTCCCACCCCCTCCCCCTCCCATGATTTGATTCATGATTCCCCTCCCACCTACTCCGCTCCCTCTCCCCCGCCACCTGCTCCCACCTCGCCCACCTCTTTAATCTCTCCCTCTCCGCCGGCATCTTCCCCTCCTCCTTCAAACACGCCCTTGTATCCCCCATTCTTAAGAAACCTAACCTTGACCCCACCTCTTTCTCTAACTATCGCCCCATCTCTCTTCTCCCCTTTGCCTCCAAACTACTTGAGAGGCTCGTCTGCAGCCGCCTCTCCACCTACCTCTCTGACCACTCCCTCCTTGACCCCCTTCAATCTGGCTTCCGCCCCCTCCACTCCACTGAAACTGCCCTGGCCACAGTCACTAATGATCTACTCTCCGCGAAAGCCAGGGGCCACTTCTCCCTTCTCATTCTCTTGGATCTCTCAGCGGCCTTCGACACCGTTGACCACCCGCTCCTGCTCCTCACCCTTCAATCCTTTGGCCTCTCGGGCCCGGTCCTGTCATGGTTCACCTCCTACCTTGCTGACCGTTCCTTCTCTGTCTCCACCTCTGGATCCCTCTCCCCCCCCTCTTCCCTTCCAGTAGGGGTCCCCCAAGGCTCTGTTCTCGGACCCCTACTCTTCTCTCTTTACACCTCTTCCCTGGGGAAACTCATCAGCTCTTTTGGTCTCCAGTACCACCTTTATGCCGATGACACCCAACTCTACCTTTCCTCTCCCGATCTCTCTTCCTCCCTCCTCTCCAGGGTGTCTGCCTGCCTCTCTGCCATCTCCTCCTGGATGTCCTCCAGATTCCTTAAACTTAATCTCGCTAAAACCGAACTTATTGTTTTTCCTCCTGCTCATTCCCCCTCCCCTTCCGATCTTTCTATCTCTGTCCTCAACTCCTCTATTTCCCCTGTTCCTCAACTTCGCTGCCTCGGTGTCATCCTTGACTCCTCTCTCTCCTTTGCTCCCCACATTCTCTCTCTCGCCAAATCCTGCCGCTTCCAGCTGCGGAATATCGCACGCATTCGGCCCTTCCTCTCCCAAGATGCCACTAAGGCTCTTGTCCACGCTCTTATCATCTCCCGCTTGGACTACTGCAACCTCCTCCTTACCGGCCTCCCCCGCTCTCATCTCGCTCCCCTTCGCTCTGTACTGAATGCAGCCGCTCGGCTCATTTTCCTTTCTCGCCGCTCCTCTTCTGTCTCCCCCCTATACCAATCCCTTCACTGGCTCCCCTTCCCCTACAGAATAGTGTTCAAGCTCCTTACACTTACCTTCAAGGCTCTCTCCAACTCCACTGCTCCCTACATCTCCAACCTTATTTCCATCCACGCTCCATCCCGCCCTCTGCGTTCGGCTAATGACCGTCGCCTCACCTCCCCCCTGGTCACCTCCTCCCATGCTCGCATCCAAGACTTCTCCCGTGCTGCCCCCCTTCACTGGAACCAGCTCCCCCGCTCCATCAGAACATCCCCCAACTTGTCCAGCTTCAAACGGGCCTTAAAAACCCACCTCTTCCTCAAAGCCTTCCAGTCCCCCACCTAACCGACCTCCTTCCAGCCTCCCACCTACCGCCGTCCCTATCCTGCCCTCCTCCTGCCTCCCTCCTCTTAATTCTCCTCTCCCCCCTCTCCCTCTCTCCGTTCTCCCCCTTTCCTCCTCCCACCCTTGTGTCTCTGTCCGTCCTACCCTCCCCTTAGATTGTACGCTCCTTTGAGCAGGGCCTCCTCTCCTCCTGTTCTCCACCACCTTAACTCTGCTCTCCAGCTCCTTGTCTCTTCCGTGGGGTCCTCCTGCCCCTCTAGCTTCACCGCAGGGGGCTCTCACCTTTCATCTAGCTGTACTTTGAGCTTCTGAGTTACTGTGCTTTTTGTTAACTGTACCGTGCTGTCTCACCCTGTATCGCGTCTCTGTATGTCCCTGTACGGCGCCACGGATACCTAGTGGCGCCTTATAAATAAAAATTAATAATAATAATAATGATTCATGATTCATGATTCAATTCTTGAATCATGATTTGATTCATGATTCATGATTCATTTCATGATTCATGATTCATGATTCATGATTCATGATTCAATTCATGATTCATGATTCATGATTTAATTCATGATTCAATTCAAGATTCATGATTCATGATTTGATTCATGATTCATGATTCATGATTCAATTCTTGAATCATGATTTGATTTATTATTCATGATTCATTTCATGATTCATGATTCATGATTCAATTCATGATTCATGATTCATGATTCAATTCATGATTCAATTCATGATTCATGATTCAATTCATGATTCATGATTCAATTCATGATTCGTGATTCATGATTCAATTCATGATTCAATTCATGATTCATGATTCAATATATGATTCAATTCATGATTCATGATTCAAATCATGATTCATGAATTATGATTCAATTCATGATTCATGATTCAATTCATGATTCATGATTCAATTTATGATTCATGATTCGATTCATGATTCATGATTCATGATTCAATTCATGATTCAATTCATGATTCATGATTCAATTCATGATTCATGATTTTAATTTATGATTCATGATTCAATTCATGATTCATGATTCAAATCACGATTCATGATTCAATTCATGAATTATGATTCAATTCATGATTCATGATTTAATTCATGATTCAATTCATGATATAATTCATGATTCAATTCACGATTCATGATTCAATTCATGATTCATGACTAAATTCATGATTCATGATTCATGATTCAATTCATGACTCATGATTCATGATTCATGATTCGTGATTTAATTCATGATTTATGATTCAATTCATGATTCATTTCATGATTCATGATTTATGATTCAATTCATGATTTATGATTTGATTCATGATTCATGAATCTTGATTCGATTCATGATTCATGATTTATGATTCAATTCATGATTCATGATTCATGATTTGATTCATGATTCATGATTCATGATTCAATTCATGATTCCTGATTCATGATTCATAATTCATGATTCACTTCATGATTTATGATTCAATTCATGATTCATGATTTGATTCATGATTCATGCTTCATGATTCAAATTATGATTCATGAATCATGATTCAATTTATGATTCAATTCATGATTCATGATTCAATTCATGATTCATGATTTAATTCATGATTCATTTAAGGATTCATGATTTATGATTCAATTCATGATTCATGATTCAATTCATGATTCATGATTCAATTCATGATTCGTGATTTAATTCATGATTCATTTGAGGATTCATGAATCGTGATTTGATTTATGATTTATGATTCATGAATCATGATTCAATTCATGATTCATGATTCAATTCATGATTCAATTCATCATAGCTGATTCATGATTCATGATTCATGATTCAATTCATGATTCATGATTCAATTCATGATTCATCATTCAATTCATGATTCAATTCATGATTCATGATTCAATTCATGATTTATGATTCAATCCATGATTCATGATTCATGATTCAATTCATGATTCATGATTCAATATATGATTCAATTCATGATTCATGATTCAAATCATAATTCATGATTCATGATTCAATTCACGAATTATGATTTAATTCATAAGTCATGATTCAATTCATGATTCAATTCATGATTCATGATTCAATTCATGATTTATGATTCATGATTCATGATTCAATTCATGATTCATGATTCAATTCATAACTCATGATTCAATTCATAACTCATGATTCATGATTTAATTCATGATTCATTTAATGATTCATGATTTATGATTCAATTCATGATTTATAAATCGATTCATGATTTATGAATCATGATTCTATTCATGAATTATGATTCATGAATCATTATTCAATTCTTGATTCATTAATCATGATTCAATTCATGATTCATGATTTGATTCATGATTCATGATTCAATTCTTGAATCATGATTTGATTCATGATTCATGATTCATTTCATGATTCATGATTCATGATTCATGATTCAATTCATGATTCAATTCATGATTCATGATTCAATTCATGATTCATGATTCAATTCATGATTCGTGATTCATGATTCAATTCATGATTCATGATTCAATTCATGATTCAATTCATGATTCATGATTCAATTCATGATTCATGATTCAATTCATGATTCATGATTAAATTCATGATTTATGATTCAATTCATGATTTATGATTTGATTCATGAATCTTGATTCGATTCATGATTCATGATTCATGATTTAATTCATGATTCATGATTTAATTCATGATTCATGATTTAATTCATGATTCATGATTAAATTCATGATTCATTTCATGATTCATGATTTATGTTTCAATTTATGATTTATGATTCAATTCATGATTCATGATTCATGATTTGATTCATGATTCATGATTCATTATTCATGATTCATGATTCAATTCATGATTCCTGATTCATGATTCCTGATTCATGATTCATAATTCATGATTCAATTCATGATTCATGATTCAATTCATGATTCATGATTCAATTCATGATTCATGATTCAATCCATGATTCATGATTCATGATTCAATTCATGATTCATGATTTAATATATGATTCAATTCATGATTCATGATTCAAATCATAATTCATGATTCATGATTCAATTCATGATTCATTATTCATGACTCAATTCATGATTCATGATTCAATTCATGATTCATGATTCATTATTCGATTCATGATTCATGATTCACTATTCGATTCATGATTCATGATTCATGATTCATGATTTAATTCATGATTCATGATTCAATTCATGATTCATGATTCATGATTCAATTCATGATTCATGATTTATGATTCAATTCATGATTCATGATTCAAGAATCATGATTTGATTCATGATTCATGATTTATGAATCATGATTCGTGATTTATGATTTATGAATCATGAGTCATAATTCATGAATCATGAGTCATGATTCATGAATCATGATTTGATTCATGATTCATGATTTATGATTCAATTCATGATTCATGATTCATGATTTTATTCATGATTAATGATTCAATTCATGATTCATGATTGAATTCATGATTCATGAATCATGATTCAATTTATGATTCAATTCATGATTCATGATTTAAATCATAATTCATGATTCATGATTCAATTCATGATTCATGATTCATGATTAAATTCATGATTCATGATTTATGATTCAATACATGATTCATGAATCATGATTCGATTCATGATTCATGATTTATGAATCATGATTCATGATTTATGATTCATGAATCATGATTTGATTCATGATTCATGATTCATGATTCAATTCATGATTCATGAATCATGATTCAATTTATGATTCATGATTCATGATTCAATTCATGATTCATGATTTAATTCATGATTCATTTAAGGATTCATGATTTATGATTCAATTCATGATTCATGATTCAATTCATGATTCATGATTCAATTCATGATTCGTGATTTAATTCATGATTCATTTAAGGATTCATGAATCGTGATTTGATTTATGATTTATGATTCATGAATCATGATTCAATTCATGATTCATGATTCAATTCATGATTCAATTCATGATTCAATTCATGAATCATGATTTGATTCATGATTCGTGATTCATTTCATGATTCATGATTCATGATTCAATTCATGATTCATGATTCATGATTCAATTCATGATTCAATTCATGATTCATGGTTCAATTCATGATTCATGATTCAATATATGATTCAATTCATGCTTCATGAATCATTATTCAATTTATGATTCAATTCATGATTTATGATTTAAATCATAATTCATGAATCATGATTCAATTCATGATTCATGATTCATGATTTGATTCATGATTCATGATTCATGATTTGATTCATGATTCATGATTTAATTCATGATTCAATTCATGATTCATGATTCATGATTCAATTCATGATTCATGATTCAATTCATGATTCATGATTCATTATTCGATTCATAATTCATGATTCATGATTCATGATTCATGATTTAATTCATGATTCATGATTCAATTCATCATACCTGATTCATGATTCATGATTCATGATTCAATTCATGATTCATGATTCAATTCATGATTCATGATTCAATTCATGATTCAATTCATGCTTCATGATTCAATTCATGATTCATGATTCATGATTCAATTCATGACTCATGATTCATGATTCATGATTTATGATTCGATTCATGATTTATGAATCAATTCATGATTCATGATTCATGATTCATGATTCAATTCATGATTCATGATTCAATTCATGATTCAATTCATGATTCATGATTCAATTCATGATTCATGATTAATCATTCAATTCATGATTCATGATTTATGATTCAATTCATGATTTATGAATCAATTCATGATTCATGATTCATGAATCATGATTAGATTCATGATTCATGATTCATGATTCGATTCATTATTCATGATTCGATTCATGATTCAATTCATGAATCATGGTTTGATTCATGATTCATGATTCATTTCATGATTAAATTCATGAATCATGGTTTGATTCATGATTCATGATCCAATTCATGATTCATTTCATGATTCATGATTCATGATCCAATTCATGATTCATGATTCATGATTCAATTCATGATTCATGATTCAATTCATGATTCAATTCATGATTCATGGTTCAATTCATGATTCATGATTCAATATATGATTCAATTCATGATTCATGATTCAAATCACGAATTATGATTCAATTAATGAGTCATGATTCAATTCATGATTCAATTCATGATTCATGGTTCAATTCATGATTCATGATTCAATATATGATTCAATTCATGCTTCATGAATCATTATTCAATTTATGATTCAATTCATGATTCATGTTTTAAATCATAATTCATGAATCATGATTCAATTCATGATTCATGATTCATGATTTGATTCATGATTCATGATTCAATTCATGATTCATGATTCAATTCATGATTCATGATTCAATTCATGATTCATGAATCATGATTCAATTCATGATTTAATTCATGATTCATAATTGAATTCATGACTCATGATTGAATTCATGATTCATGATTCAATTCATGACTCATGATTTAATTCATGATTCATTTAATGATTCATGATTTATGATTCAATTCATGAATTATAAATCGATTCATGACTCATGATTCAATTCATGATTCATGATTCAATTCATGATTCAATTCTTGAATCATGATTTGATTCATGATTCATGATTCATTTCATGATTCATGATTCATGATTCATGATTCAATTCATGATTCATGATTCATGATTCAATTCATGATTCATGATTCAATTCATGATTCATGATTCATTATTTGATTCATGATTCATGATTCATGATTCATGATTCATGATTTAATTCATGATTCATGATTCAATTCATCATACCTGATTCATGATTCATGATTCATGATTTAATTCATGATTCATGATTCAATTCATGACTCATGATTCAATTCATGATTCAATTCATGCTTCATGATTCAATTCATGATTCATGATTCATGATTCAATTCATGACTCATGATTCATGATTCATGATTTATGATTCAATTCATGATTTATGAATCAATTCATGATTCATGATTCATGAATCATGATTCAATAAATGATTCATGATTCATGATTCAATTCATGATTCATGATTCATTATTCGATTCATGATTCATGATTCATGATTCAATTCATGATTCATGATTCAATTCATGATTCAATTCATGATTCATGATTCAATTCATGATTCATGATTCATCATTCAATTCATGATTCATGATTTATGATTCAATTCATGATTTATGAATCAATTCATGATTCATGATTCATGAATCATGATTAGATTCATGATTCATGATTCATGATTTGATTCATTATTCATGATTCGATTCATGATTCAATTCATGAATCATGGTTTGATTCATGATTCATGATTCATTTCATGATTCGATTCATGATTAAATTCATGAATCATGGTTTGATTCATGATTCATGATTCATTTCATGATTCATGATTCATGATTCATTTCATGATTCATGATTCATGATCCAATTCATGATTCATTTCATGATTCATGATTCATGATCCAATTCATGATTCATGATTCATGATTCAATTCATGATTCATGATTCAATTCATGATTCAATTCATGATTCATGGTTCAATTCATGATTCATGATTCAATATATGATTCAATTCATGATTCATGATTCAAATCACGAATTATGATTCAATTAATGAGTCATGATTCAATTCATGATTCAATTCATGATTCATGATTCAATTCATGATTCATGATTCAATTCATGATTCATGATTCAATTCATGACTCATGATTCAATTCATGATTCATGATTCATGATTTAATTCATGATTCATTTAATGATTCATGATTTATGATTCAATTCATGATTTATAAATTGATTCATGATTTATGAATCATGATTCTATTCATGGTTCATTATTCATGAATCATTATTCAATTCTTGATTCATTAATCATGATTCAATTCATGATTCATGATTCATGATTTGATTCATGATTCAATTCATGATTCACGATTCAATTCATGATTCATGATTCAATTCATGATTCGTGATTCATGATTCAATTCATGATTCAATTCATGATTCATGATTCAATTCATGATTCATGATTCAATATATGATTCAATTCATGATTCATGATTCAATTCATGATTCATGATTCATGATTCATATCATGACTCATGAATCATGATTTATGATTCAATTCATGATTTATGAATCAATTCATGATTTATGAATCAATTCATGATTCATGATTCATGAATCATGATTCAATTAATGATTCATGATTCATGATTCAATTCATGATTCATGATTCATTATTATTCGATTCATGATTCATGATTCATGATTCATGATTCAATTCATGATTCATGATTCAATTCATGATTCAATTCATGATTCATGATTCAATTCATGATTCATGATTCATGATTCAATTCATGATTCATGATTCATTATTCGATTCATGATTCATGATTCATGATTCATGATTCAATTCATGATTCATGATTCAATTCATGATTCAATTCATGATTCATGATTCAATTCATGATTCATGATTCATCATTCAATTCATGATTCATGATTTATGATTCAATTCATGATTTATGAATCAATTCATGATTCATGATTCATGAATCATGATTAGATTCATGATTCATGATTCATGATTCGATTCATTATTCATGATTCGATTCATGATTCAATTCATGAATCATGGTTTGATTCATGATTCATGATTCATTTCATGATTCGATTCATGATTAAATTCATGAATCATGGTTTGATTCATGATTCATGATTCATTTCATGATTCATGATTCATGATTCATTTCATGATTCATGATTCATGATCCAATTCATGATTCATGATTCAATTCATGATTCATGATTCAATTCATGATTCAATTCATGATTCATGCTTCAATTCATGATTCATGATTCAATATATGATTCAATTCATGATTCATGATTGAAATCATGACTCATGATTCATGATTCAATTCACGAATTATGATTCAATTAATGAGTCATGATTCAATTCATGATTCAATTCATGATTCATGATTCAATTCATGATTCATGATTCAATTCATGACTCATGATTCAATTCATGATTCATGATTCATGATTTAATTCATGATTCATTTAATGATTCATGATTTATGATTCAATTCATGATTTATAAATTGATTCATGATTTATGAATCATGATTCTATTCATGATTCATTATTCATGAATCATTATTCAATTCTTGATTCATTAATCATGATTCAATTCATGATTCATGATTTACGATTCAATTCATGATTCATGATTCAATTCATGATTCGTGATTCATGATTCAATTCATGATTCAATTCATGATTCATGATTCAATTCATGATTCATGATTCAATATATGATTCAATTCATGATTCATGATTCAAATCATGATTCATGAATTATGATTCAATTCATAATTCATGATTCAATTCATGATTCATGATTCAATTTATGATTTATGATTCAAATCATGATTCATGATTCATGATTCAACTCATGATCCAATTCATGATTCATGATTAAATTCATGATTCATGATTCAATTTATGATTCATGATTCAATTCATGATTCGTGATTCATGATTCATGATTCAATTCATGATTCATGATTCAATTCATGATTCATGATTCATGATTCAATTCATGATTCATGATTCAATTCATGACTCATGATTCAGTTCATGATTCATGATTCAATTCATGATTCATGATTCAATTCATGATTCATTATTCATGACTCAATTCATGATTCATGATTCAATTCATGATTCATGATTCATTATTCGATTCATGATTCATGATTCATGATTTAATTCATGATTCATGATTCACTATTCGATTCATGATTCATGATTCATGATTTAATTCATGATTCATGATTCAATTCATGATTCATGATTCATGATTCAATTCATGATTCATGATTTATGATTCAATTCATGATTAATGATTCATGATTCAATTCATGATTCATGATTTATGATTCAATTCATGATTCATGATTCAAGAATCATGATTTGATTCATGATTCATGATTTATGATTCAATTCATGATTCATGATTCATGATTTTATTCATGATTAATGATTCAATTCATGATTCATGATTGAATTCATGATTCATGAATCATGATTCAATTTATGATTCAATTCATGATTCATGATTTAAATCATAATTCATGATTCATGATTCAATTCATGATTCATGATTCATGATTAAATTCATGATTCATGATTTATGATTCAATACATGATTCATGATTCATGAATCATGATTCGATTCATGATTCATGATTTATGAATCATGATTCATGATTTATGATTCATGAATCATGATTCGATTCATGATTCATGATTTATGATTCAATTCATGATTCATGATTTGATTCATGATTCATGCTTCATGATTCAATTCATGATTCATGAATCATGATTCAATTTATGATTCAATTCATGATTCATGATTCAATTCATGATTCTTGATTTAATTCATGATTCATTTAAGGATTCATGATTTATGATTCAATTCATGATTCATGATTCAATCATGATTCATGATTCAATTCATGATTCGTGATTTAATTCATGATTCATTTGAGGATTCATGATAATCGTGATTTGATTTATGATTTATGATTCATGAATCATGATTCAATCATGATTCATGATTCAATCATGATTCAATTCATCATACCTGATTCATGATTCGTGATTCATGATTCAATTCATGATTCATGATTCAATTCATGATTCATCATTCAATTCATGATTCAATTCATGATTCATGATTCAATTCATGATTCATCATTCAATTCATGACTCATGATTCATGATTTATGATTCAATTCATGATTTATGAATCAAATTATGATTCATGATTCATGAATCATGATTCAATTAATGATTCATGATTCATGATTCAATTCATGATTCATGATTCATGATTCATTATTCGATTCATGATTCATGATTCATGATTCATGATTCAATCATGATTCATGATTCAATTCATGATTCAATTCATGATTCATGTTTCAATTCATGATTCATGATTCATCATTCAATTCATGATTCATGATTTATGATTCAATTCATGATTTATGAATCAATTCATGATTCATGATTCATGAATCATGATTAGATTCATGATTCATGATTCATGATTCGATCATGATTCAATTCATGAATCATGGTTTGATTCATGATTCATGATTTATTTCATGATTCGATTCATGATTAAATTCATGAATCATGGTTTAATTCATGATTCATGATTCATTTCATGATTCATGATTCATGATTCATTTCATGATTCATGATTCATGATCCAATTCATGATTCATGATTCAATATATGATTCAATTCATGATTCATGATTTAAATCATGACTCATGATTCATGATTCAATTCACGAATTATGATTCAATTAATGAGTCATGATTCAATTCATGATTCAATTCATGATTCATGATTCAATTCATGATTCATGATTCATGATTCAATTCATGATTCATGATTCAATCAGGACTCATGATTCAATTCATGATTCATGATTCATGATTTAATTCATGATTCATTTAATGATTCATGATTTATGATTCAATTCATGATTTATAAATTGATTCATGATTTATGAATCATGATTCTATTCATGATTCATTATTCATGAATCATTATTCAATTCTTGATTCATTAATCATGATTCAATTCATGATTCATGATTCATGATTTGATTCATGATTCATGATTCAATTCATGATTCACGATTCAATTCATGATTCATGATTCAATTCATGATTCGTGATTCATGATTCAATTCATGATTCAATTCATGATTCATGATTCAATTCATGATTCATGATTCAATATATGATTCAATTCATGATTCATGATTCAAATCATGATTCATGAATTATGATTCAATTCATAATTCATGATTCAATTCATGATTCATGATTCAATTTATGATTTATGATTCAAATCATGATTCATGATTCATGATTTTACTCATGATTCAATTCATGATTAATGATTAAATCATGATTCATGATTCAATTTATGATTCATGATTCAATTCTTGGATCATGATTCAATTCATGATTCATGATTCTATATATATGATTAAATTCATGATTCATGATTCAATTCATGATTCGTGATTCATGATTCATGATTCAATTCATGATTCATGATTCAATTCATGATTCATGATTCAATTCATGATTCATGATTCATGATTTAATTCATGATTCATTTAATGATTCATGATTTATGATTCAATTCATGATTTATAAATTGATTCATGATTTATGAATCATGATTCTATTCATGGTTCATTATTCATGAATCATTATTCAATTCTTGATTCATTAATCATGATTCAATTCATGATTCATGATTCATGATTTGATTCATGATTCAATTCATGATTCACGATTCAATTCATGATTCATGATTCAATTTATGATTCGTGATTCATGATTCAATTCATGATTCAATTCATGATTCATGATTCAATTCATGATTCATGATTCAATATATGATTCAATTCATGATTCATGATTCAATTCATGATTCATGATTCATGATTCAATTCATGACTCATGAATCATGATTTATGATTCAATTCATGATTTATGAATCAATTCTATGATTTATGAATCAATTCATGATTCATGATTCATGAATCATGATTCAATTAATGATTCATGATTCATGATTCAATTCATGATTCATGATTCATTATTCGATTCATGATTCATGATTCATGATTCATGATTCAATTCATGATTCAATTCATGATTCATGATTCAATTCATGATTCATGATTCATCATTCAATTCATGATTCATGATTTATGATTCAATTCATGATTTATGAATCAATTCATGATTCATGATTCATGAATCATGATTAGATTCATGATTCATGATTCATGATTCGATTCATTATTCATGATTCGATTCATGATTCAATTCATGAATCATGGTTTGATTCATGATTCATGATTCATTTCATGATTCGATTCATGATTAAATTCATGAATCATGGTTTGATTCATGATTCATGATTCATTTCATGATTCATGATTCATGATTCATTTCATGATTCATGATTCATGATCACCAATTCATGATTCATGATTCAATTCATGATTCATGTTCATGATTCAATTCATGATTCATGGTTCAATTCATGATTCATGATTCAATATATGATTCAATTCATGATTCATGATTGAAATCATGACTCATGATTCATGATTCAATTCACGAATTATGATTCAATTAATGAGTCATGATTCAATTCATGATTCAATTCATGATTCATGATTCAATTCATGATTCATGATTCAATTCATGATTCATGATTCAATTCATGACTCATGATTCAATTCATGATTCATGATTCATGATTTAATTCATGATTCATTTAATGATTCATGATTTATGATTCAATTCATGATTTATAAATTGATTCATGATTTATGAATCATGATTCTATTCATGATTCATTATTCATGAATCATTATTCAATTCTTGATTCATTAATCATGATTCAATTCATGATTCATGATTCACGATTCAATTCATGATTCATGATTCAATTCATGATTCGTGATTCATGATTCAAATCATGATTCAATTCATGATTCATGATTCAATTCATGATTCATGATTCAATATATGATTCAATTCATGATTCATGATTCAAATCATGATTCATGAATTATGATTCAATTCATAATTCATGATTCATGATTCAATTTATGATTTATGATTCAAATCATGATTCATGATTCAACTCATGATTCAATTCATGATTCATGATTAAATTCATGATTCATGATTCAATTTATGATTCATGATTCAATTCATGATTCGTGATTCATGATTCATGATTCAATTCATGATTCATGATTCAATTCATGATTCATGATTCATGATTCAATTCATGATTCATGATTCAATTCATGACTCATGATTCAGTTCATGATTCATGATTCAATTCATGATTCATGATTCAATTCATGATTCATTATTCATGACTCAATTCATGATTCATGATTCAATTCATGATTCATGATTCATTATTCGATTCATGATTCATGATTCATGATTTAATTCATGATTCATGATTCACTATTCGATTCATGATTCATGATTCATGATTTAATTCATGATTCATGATTCAATTCATGATTCATGATTCATGATTCAATTCATGATTCATGATTTATGATTCAATTTATGATTAATGATTCATTATTCAATTCATGATTCATGATTTATGATTCAATCATGATTCATGATTCAAGAATCATGAATCATGATTCATGATTCATGATTTATGATTCAATTCATGATTCATGATTCATGATTTTATTCATGATTAATGATTCAATTCATGATTCATGATTGAATTCATGATTCATGAATCATGATTCAATTTATGATTCAATTCATGATTCATGATTTAAATCATAATTCATGATTCATGATTCAATCATGATTCATGATTCATGATTAAATTCATGATTCATGATTTATGATTCAATACATGATTCATGATTCATGAATCATGATTCGATTCATGATTCATGATTTATGAATCATGATTCATGATTTATGATTCATGAATCATGATTCGATTCATGATTCATGATTTATGATTCAATTCATGATTCATGATTTGATTCATGATTCATGCTTCATGATTCAATTCATGATTCATGAATCATGATTCAATATATGATTCAATTCATGATTCATGATTCAATTCATGATTCATGATTTAATTCATGATTTATTTAAGGATTCATGATTTATGATTCAATTCATGATTCATGATTCAATTCATGATTCATGATTCAATTCATGATTCGTGATTTAATTCATGATTCATTTGAGGATTCATGAATCGTGATTTGATTTATGATTTATGATTCATGAATCATGATTCAATTCATGATTCATGATTCAATTCATGATTCAATTCATCATACCTGATTCATGATTCATGATTCATGATTCAATTCATGATTCATGATTCAATTCATGATTCATGATTCAATTCATGACTCATGATTCATGATTCATGATTTATGATTCAATTCATGATTTATGAATCAATTCATGATTCATGATTCATGAATCATGATTCAATTAATGATTCATGATTCATGATTCAATTCATGATTCATGATTCATTATTCGATTCATGATTCATGATTCATGATTCATGATTAAATTCATGATTCATGATTCAATTCATGATTCAATTCATGATTCATGATTCAATTCATGATTCAATTCATAATTCATGATTCAATTCATGATTTATGATTCAATTCATGATTTATGAATCAATTCATGATTCATGATTCATGAATCATGATTAGATTCATGATTCATGATTCATGATTCGATTCATGATTCAATTCATGAATCATGGTTTGATTCATGATTCATGATTTATTTCATGATTCGATTCATGATTAAATTCATGAATCATGGTTTGATTCATGATTCATGATTCATTTCATGATTCATGATTCATGATTCATTTCATGATTCATGATTCATGATCCAATTCATGATTCATGATTCAATTCATGATTCATGATTCAATTCATGATTTAATTCATGATTCATGGTTCAATTCATGATTCATGATTCAATATATGATTCAATTCATGATTCATGATTTAAATCATGACTCATGATTCATGATTCAATTCACGAATTATGATTCAATTAATGAGTCATGATTCAATTCATGATTCAATTCATGATTCATGATTCAATTCATGATTCATGATTCAATTCATGATTCATGATTCATGATTCAATTCATGATTCATGATTCAATTCAGGACTCATGATTCAATTCATGATTCATGATTCATGATTTAATTCATGATTCATTTAATGATTCATGATTTATGATTCAATTCATGATTTATAAATTGATTCATGATTTATGAATCATGATTCTATTCATGATTCATTATTCATGAATCATTTTTCAATTCTTGATTCATTAATCATGATTCAATTCATGATTCATGATTCATGATTTGATTCATGATTCATGATTTATAAATTGATTCATGATTTATGAATCATGATTCTATTCATGATTCATTATTCATGAATCATTATTCAATTCTTGATTCATTAATCATGATTCAATTCATGATTCATGATTCATGATTTGATTCATGATTCATGATTCAATTCATGATTCACGATTCAATTCATGATTCATGATTCAATTCATGATTCGTGATTCATGATTCAATTCATGATTCAATTCATGATTCATGATTCAATATATGATTCAATTCATGATTCATGATTCAAATCATGATTCATGAATTATGATTCAATTCATAATTCATGATTCAATTCATGATTCATGATTCAATTTATGATTTATGATTTAAATCATGATTCATGATTCATGATTTTACTCATGATTCAATTCATGATTAATGATTAAATTCATGATTCATGATTCAATTTATGATTCATGATTCAATTCATGATTCGTGATTCATGATTCATGATTCAATTCATGATTCATGATTCAATTCATGATTCATGATTCAATTCATGATTCATGATTCATTATTCAATTTATGATTCATGATTCATGATTCAATTCATGATTCATGATTAAATTCATTATTCATGATTAAATTCATGATTCATTTCATGATTCATGATTTATGATTCAATTTATGATTTAAGATTTGATTCATGATTCATGAATCTTGTTTCGATTCATGATTCATGATTTATGATTCAATTCATGATTCATGATTCATGATTTGATTCATGATTCATGATTCATGATTCATGATTCATGATTCAATTCATGTTTCCTGATTCATTATTCATAATTCATGATTCAATTCATGATTCATGATTCAATTCATGGTTCATGATTCAATCCATGATTCATGATTCAATCCATGATTCATGATTCATGATTCAATTCATGATTCATGATTCAATTCATGATTCATGATTCAATATATGATTCAATTCATGATTCATGATTCAAATCATAATTCATGATTCATGATTCAATTCATGATTCATGATTCATTTCATGATTCATTATTCATGACTCAATTCATGATTCATGATTCAATTCATGATTCATTATTCGATTCATGATTCATGATTCATTATTCAATTCATGATTCCTGATTCATGATTCATAATTCATGATTCAATTCATGATTCATGATTGAATTCATGATTCATGATTCAATCCATGATTCATGATTCAATCCATGATTCATGATTCAATTCATGATTCATGATTCAATCCATGATTCATGATTCAATCCATGATTCATGATTCAATTCATGATTCATGATTCAATTCATGATTCATGATTCAATATATGATTCAATTCATGATTCATGATTCAATACAATCATAATTCATGATTCATGATTCAAATCATAATTCATGATTCATGATTCAATTCATGATTCATGATTCAATTCATGATTCATTATTCGATTCATGATTCATGATTCATGATTTAATTCATGATTCATGATTCAATTCATGAATTATGATTCATGATTCAATTCATGATTCATGATTTATGATTCAATTCATGATTCAAGATTTATGATTCAATTCATGATTCATGATTCAATTCATGATTCATGAATCATGATTTGATTCATGATTCATGATTTATGAATCATGATTCATGATTTATGATTTATGTATTATGAGTCATGATTCATGAATCATGATTTGATTCATGATTCATGATTTATGATTCAATTCATGATTCATGATTGATGATTTGATTCATGATTCATGATTCAATTCATGATTCATGATTGAATTCATGATTCATGAATCATGATTCAATTTATGATTCAATTCATGATTCATGATTTAAATTATAATTCATGATTCATGATTCAATTCATGATTCATGATTCATGATTCAATTCATGATTCATGATTTATGATTCAATTCATGATTCATGATTCATGAATCATGATTCGATTCATGATTCATGATTTATGAATCATGATTCACGATTTATGATTCATGAATCATGATTTGATTCATGATTCATGATTTATGATTCAATTCATGATTCATGATTCATGATTTGATTCATGATTCATGATTCATGATTCAATTCATGATTCATGATTTAATTCATGATTCATTTAAGGATTCATGATTTATGATTAAATTCATGATTTATGATTCGATTCATGATTCATGATTCAATTCATGATTCGTGATTTAATTCATGATTCATTTAAGGATTCATGAATCATGATTTGATTCATGATTTAATTCATGATTCATTTAAGGATTCATGATTTATGATTAAATTCATGATTTATGATTCGATTCATGATTCATGATTCAATTCATGATTTGTGATTTAATTCATGATTCATTTAAGGATTCATGAATCATGATTTGATTCATGATTCATGATTCAATTCATGATTCAATTCATGAATCATGATTTGATTCATGATTCGTGATTCATTTCATGATTCATGATTCATGATTCAATTCATAATTCATGATTCATGATTCAATTCATGATTCAATTCATGATTCATGGTTCAATTCATGATTCATGATTCAATATATGATTCAATTCATGATTCATGAATCATTATTCAATTTATGATTCAATTCATGATTCATGATTTAAATTATAATTCATGATTCATGATTCAATTCATGATTCATGATTCATGATTCAATTCATGATTCATGATTTATGATTCAATTCATGATTCATGATTCATGAATCATGATTCGATTCATAATTCATGATTTATGAATCATGATTCATGATTTATGATTCATGAATCATGATTTGATTCATGATTCATGATTTATGATTCAATTCATGATTCATGATTCATGATTTGATTCATGATTCATGATTCATGATTCAATTCATGATTCATGATTTAATTCATGATTCATTTAAGGATTCATGATTTATGATTATATTCATGATTTATGATTCGATTCATGATTCATGATTCAATTCATGATTCGTGATTTAATTCATGATTCATTTAAGGATTCATGAATCATGATTTGATTCATGATTTAATTCATGATTCATTTAAGGATTCATGATTTATGATTAAATTCATGATTTATGATTCGATTCATGATTCATGATTCAATTCATGATTCGTGATTTAATTCATGATTCATTTAAGGATTCATGAATCATGATTTGATTCATGATTTATGATTCATGAATCATGATTCAATTCATGATTCATGATTCAATTCATGATTCAATTCATGAATCATGATTTGATTCATGATTCGTGATTCATTTCATGATTCATGATTCATGATTCAATTCATAATTCATGATTCATGATTCAATTCATGATTCAATTCATGATTCATGGTTCAATTCATGATTCATGATTCAATATATGATTCAATTCATGATTCATGAATCATTATTCAATTTATGATTCAATTCATGATTCATGATTTAAATAATAATTCATGATTCATGATTCAATTCATGATTCATGATTCAATTCATGATTCATGATTCAATTCATGATTCATGATTCATGATTCAATTCATGATTCATGATTCAATTCATGATTCATGATTCATGATTCATGATTCAATTCATGATTCATGATTCAATCCATGATTCATGATTCATGATTCAATTAATGAATCATGATTAAATTCATGATTCATGATTCAACATATGATTCAATTCATGATTCATGATTCAAATCATAATTCATGATTCATGATTCAATTCATGATTTATGATTCAATTCATGATTCATTATTCATGACTCAATTTATGATTCATGATTCAATTCATGATTAATGATTCATTATTCGATTAATGATTCATGATTCATGATTTAATTCATGATTCATGATTCACTATTCGATTCATGATTCATGATTCATGATTCATGATTTAATTCATGATTCATGATTCAAATCATGACTCATGATTCATGATTCAATTCAGAAATTATGATTTAATTCATGAGTCATGATTCAATTCATGATTCAATTCATGAGTCATGATTCAATTCATGATTCAATTCATGATTCATGATTCAATTCATGATTCATGATTCAATTCATGATTCATGATTCATGATTCAATTCATGATTCATGATTCAATTCATGACTCATGATTTAATTCATGATTCATCATTCATGATTTAATTCATGATTCATTTAATGATTCATGAATTATGATTCAATTCATGATTTATAAATCGATTCATGATTTATGAATCATGATTTGATTCATGATTCATGATTAAATTCTTGAATCATGATTTGATTCATGATTCATGATTCATTTCATGATTTATGATTCATGATTCATGATTCAATTCATGATTCATGATTCATGATTCAATTCATGATTCAATTCATGATTCAATTCTTGAATCATGATTTGATTCATGATTCATGATTCATTTCATGATTCATGATTCATTTCATTATTCATGATTCATGATTCATGATTCAATTCATGATTCATGATTCATGATTCAATTCATGATTCAATTCATGATCATGATTCATGATTCATGATTCAATTCATGATTCAATTCATGATTCATGATTCAATTCATGATTCATGATTCAAATCATGATTCATGATTCATGATTCAATTCATGATTCATGATTCATGATTCAATTCATGATTCATGATTCAATCCATGATTCATGATTCAATTCATGAATCATGATTGAATTCATGATTCATGATTCAATATATGATTCAATTCATGATTCATGATTCAAATCATAATTCATGATTCATGATTCAATTCATGATTCATGATTCAATTCATGATTCATTATTCATGACTCAATTTATGATTCATGATTCAATTCATGATTCATGATTCATTATTCGATTAATGATTCATGATTCATGATTCACTATTCGATTCATGATTCATGATTCATGATTCATGATTTAATTCATGATTCATGATTCAAATCATGACTCATGATTCATGATTTAATTCAGAAATTATGATTTAATTCATGAGTAATGATTCAATTCATGATTCAATTCATGAGTCATGATTCAAATCATAATTCATGATTCATGATTCAATTCATGATTTATGATTCAATTCATGATTCATTATTCATGACTCAATTTATGATTCATGATTCAATTCATGATTCATGATTCATTATTCGATTAATGATTCATGATTCATGATTTAATTTATGATTCATGATTCACTATTCGATTCATGATTCATGATTCATGATTCATGATTTAATTCATGATTCATGATTCAAATCATGACTCATGATTCATGATTCAATTCAGAAATTATGATTTAATTCATGAGTCATGATTCAATTCATGATTCAATTCATGAGTCATGATTCAATTCATGATTCAATTCATGATTCATGATTCAATTCAGGATTCATGATTCAATTCATGATTTATGATTCATGATTCAATTCATGATTCATGATTCAATTCATGACTCATGATTTAATTCATGATTCATCATTCATGATTTAATTCATGATTCATTTAATGATTCATGAATTATGATTCAATTCATGATTTATAAATCGATTCATGATTTATGAATCATGATTTGATTCATGATTCATGATTAAATTCTTGAATCATGATTTGATTCATGATTCATGATTCATTTCATGATTTATGATTCATGATTCATGATTCAATTCATGATTCATGATTCATGATTCAATTCATGATTCAATTCATGATTCAATTCTTGAATCATGATTTGATTTATGATTCATGATTCATTTCATGATTCATGATTCATTTCATGATTCATGATTCATGATTCATGATTCAATTCATGATTCATGATTCATGATTCAATTCATGATTCAATTCATGATTCATGATTCATGATTCAATTCATGATTCAATTCATGATTCATGATTCAATTTATGATTCATGATTCAAATCATGATTCATGATTCATGATTCAATTCATGATTCATGATTCATGATTCAATTCATGATTCATGATTCAATCCATGATTCATGATTCAATTCATGAATCATGATTGAATTCATGATTCATGATTCAATATATGATTCAATTCATGATTCATGATTCAAATCATAATTCATGATTCATGATTCAATTCATGATTCAATTTATGATTCATTATCCATGACTCAATTTATGATTCATGATTCAATTCATGATTCATGATTCATTATTCGATTAATGATTCATGATTCATGATTTAATTCATGATTCATGATTCACTATTCGATTCATGATTCATGATTCATGATTTAATTCATGATTCATGATTCAAATCATGACTCATGATTCATGATTCAATTCACAAATTATGATTTAATTCATGAGTCATGATTCAATTCATGATTCAATTCATGATTCATGATTCAATTCATGATTCATGATTCAATTCATGATTCATGATTCAATTCATGATACATGATTCAATTCATGACTCATGATTTAATTCATGATTCATCATTCATGATTTAATTCATGATTCATTTAAAGATTCATGAATTATGATTCAATTCATGATTTATAAATCGATTCATGATTTATGAATCATGATTCTATTCATGATTCATGATTCATGATTTGATTCATGATTCATGATTAAATTCTTGAATCATGATTTGATTCATGATTCATGATTCATTTCATGATTTATGATTCATGATTCATAATTCAATTCATGATTCATGATTCATGATTAAATTCTTGAATCATGATTTGATTCATGATTCATGATTCATTTCATGATTTATGATTCATGATTCATGATTCAATTCATGATTCATGATTCATGATTCAATTCATGATTCAATTCATGATTCATGATTCAATTCATGATTCATGATTCAATTCATGATTCGTGATTCGTGATTCAATTCATGATTCAATTCATGATTCATGATTTAATTCATGATTCATGATTCAATATATGATTCAATTCATGATTCATGAATTATGATTCAATTCATGATTCATGATTCAATTCATGATTCATGATTCAATTTATGATTCATGATTCAATTCAAGATTCATGATTTATGATTCAATTCATGATTCAATTCATGATTCATGATTCAATTCATGATTCATGATTCAATTTATGATTCATGATTCAATTCATGATTCGTGATTCATGATTCAATTCATGATTCAATTCATGATTCATGATTCAATTCATAATTCATGATTCAATTCATGAATTATGATTCAATTCATGATTCATGATTCAATTCATGATTCAATTCATGATATAATTCATGATTCAATTCACGATTCATGATTCAATTCATGATTAAATTCATGATTCATGAATTATGATTGAATTCATGACTCAAGATTCATGATTCATGATTCATGATTTAATTCATGATTCATGATTCAAATCATGATTCATTTCATGATTCATGATTTATGATTCAATTCATGATTTATGATTTGATTCATATATCTTGATTCGATTCATGATTCATGATTGAATTCATGACTCATGATTAATGATTCATGATTCATGATTTAATTCATGATTCATGATTAAATTCATGATTCATGATTAAATTCATGATTCATTTCATGATTCATGATTTATGATTCAATTTATGATTTAAGATTTGATTCATGATTCATGAATCTTGATTCGATTCATGATTCATGATTTATGATTCAATTCATGATTCATGATTCATGATTTGATTCATGATTCATGATTCATGATTCATAATTCATGATTCAATTCATGATTTATGATTCAATTCATGATTCATGATTCAATTCATGATTCATGATTCAATCCATGATTCATGATTCAATCCATGATTCATGATTCATGATTCAATTCATGATTCATGATTCAATTCATGATTCATGATTCAATATATGATTCAATATATGATTCAATTCATGATTCATGATTCAAATCATAATTCATGATTCATGACTCAATTCATGATTCATGATTCAATTCATGATTCATGATTCATTATTCGATTCATGATTCATGATTCATGATTTAATTCATGATTCATGATTCACTATTCGATTCATGATTCATGATTCATGATTTAATTCATGATTCATGATTCAATTCATGATTCATGATTCAATTCATGATTCATGATTTTCGATTCAATTCATGATTCATGATTTATGATTCAATTCATGATTCATGATTTATGATTCAATTCATGATTCATGATTTATGATTCAATTCATGATTCATGATTCATGAATCATGATTTGATTCATGATTCATGATTTATGAATCATGATTCATGATTTATGATTTATGAATTATGAGTCATGATTCATGAATCATGATTTGATTCATGATTCATGATTTATGATTCAATTCATGATTCATGATTGATGATTTGATTCATGATTCATGATTCAATTCATGATTCATGATTGAATTCATGATTCATGAATCATGATTCAATTTATGATTCAATTCATGATTCATGTTTTAAATCATAATTCATGATTTATGATTCAATTCATGATTCATGATTTATGATTCAATTCATGATTCATGATTCATGATTCAATTCATGATTCATGATTTATGATTCAATTCATGATTCATGATTCATGAATCATGAATTAATTCATGATTCATGAATCATGATTCATGATTTATGATTCATGAATCATGATTTGATTCATGATTCATGATTCAATTCATGATTCATGATTCATGATTTGATTCATGATTCATGATTCATGATTCAATTCATGATTCATGATTCAATTCATGATTCATGAATCATGATTCAATTCATGATTTAATTCATGCTTCATGATTCAATTCATGATTCATGATTCATTTCATGATTCATGATTTATGATTCAATTCATGATTCATGATTCATGATTTAATTCATGATTCATGATTCATGATTCATGATTCAATTCATGATTCATTTCATGATTCATGATTTATGATTCAATTCATGATTTACGATTCGATTCATGATTCATGATTCAATTCATGAATTATGATTCAATTCATGATTCATGATTCAATTCATGATTCAATTCATGGTTCATGATACATTATTCGATTCATGATTCATGATTCATGATTGAATTCATCATATCTGTTTCATGATTCATGATTCATGATTCATGATTCATGATTCATGATTTAATTCATGATTCATGATTCAATTCATGATTCAATTCATGCTTCATGATTTGATTCATGATTCAATTCATGATTCAATTCATGATTTATGATTTAATTTATGATTCATGATTTAATTCATGATTCATGATTCATGATTCAATTCATGACTCATGATTCAATTCATGATTCATTATTCAATTCATGATTCAATTCATGATTTATGATTCAATTCATGATTCATGATTCATGATTTAATTCATGATTTATGATTCATGATTCAATTCATGACTCATGATTCATGATTTAATTCATGATTCATTTCATGATTCATGATTTATCATTCAATTCATGATTTACGATTCGATTCATGATTAATGATTCATGATTCAATTCATGATTTACGATTCGATTCATGATTAATGATTCATGATTCAATTCATGATTGATGATTCATGAATCATGATTCGATTTATGATTCATGATTCATGAATCATGATTCGATTCATGATTCATGATTCATGATTCAATTCATGATTAATGATTCATGATTCAATTCATGATTCATGATTCATGATTCATGATTCAATTCATGATTCATGATTCAATTCATGACTCATGATTCAATTCATGATTCATGATTCAATTCATGATTCATGATTTAATTCATTATTCATTTAATGATTCATTATTTATGATTCAATTCATGATTTATGAATCGATTCATGATTCATGATTTAATTCATGATTTATGATTCATGATTCAATTCATGACTCATGATTCATCATTCATGATTTAATTCATGATTCATTTTATGATTCATGATTTATCATTCAATTCATGATTTACGATTCGAATTAATGATTAATGATTCATGATTCAATTCATGATTCATGATTCATGAATCATGATTCGATTTATGATTCATGATTCATGAATCATGATTCGAATTAATGATTAATGATTCATGAATCATGATTCGATTCATTATTCATGATTCATGATTCAATTCATGATTCAATTCATGCTTCATGATTCAATTCATGATTCAATTCATGCTTCATTATTCAATTCATGATTCATGATTCATGATTCATGATTTGATTCATGATTCAATTTATGAATCATGATTCAATTCATGATTCATGATTCAATTCATGATTTAATTCATGATTCCTGATTCAATTCATGATTCATGATTCAATTCATGATTCATGATTCAATTCATGATTCAATTCATGAATCATGATTTGATTCATGATTCGTGATTCATTTCATGATTTATGATTCATGATTCAATTCATGATTCATGATTCATGATTCAATTCATGATTCAATTCATGATTCATGGGTCAATTCATGATTCATGATTCAATATATGATTCAATTCATGATTCATGAATCATTATTCAATTTATGATTCAATTCATGATTCATGATTTAAATCATAATTCATGAATCATGATTCAATTCATGATTCATGATTCATTATTCAATTCATGATTCATGATTCATGATTTGATTCATGATTCATGATTCATGATTCAATTCATGATTCATGATTCAATTCATGATTCATGATTCATGTTTCAATTCATGATTCAATTCATGATTCATGGTTCAATTCATGATTCATGATTCAATATATGATTCAATTCATGATTCATGATTCATGATTCATGATTCAATTCATGATTCATGATTCATGTTTCAATTCATGATTCAATTCATGATTCATGGTTCAATTCATGATTCATGATTCAATATATGATTCAATTCATGATTCATGAATCATTATTCAATTTATGATTCAATTCATGATTCATGATTTAAATCATAATTCATGAATCATGATTCAATTCATGATTCATGATTCATGATTGAATTCATGATTCATGATTTGATTCATGATTCATGATTCAATTCATGATTCATGATTTAATTCATGATTCATGAATCATTATTCAATTTATGATTCAATTCACGATTTATGATTCATGATTCAATTCATGATTCATGATTCATGATTCAATTCATGATTCAATTCATGATTCAATTCATGATTCAATTCATGATTCATGATTCAATTCATGATTCGTGATTCGTGATTCAATTCATGATTCAATTCATGATTCATGATTTAATTCATGATTCATGATTCAATATATGATTCAATTCATGATTCATGATTCATGAATTATGATTCAATTCATGATTCATGATTCAATTCAAGATTCATGATTCATGATTCAATTCATGATTCAATTCATGATTCATGATTCAATTCATGATTCATGATTCAATTTATGATTCATGATTCAATTCATGATTCGTGATTCATGATTCAATTCATGATTCAATTCATGATTCATGATTCAATTCATGATTCATGATTCAATTCATGAATTATGATTCAATTCATTATTCATGATTCAATTCATGATTCAATTCATGATATAATTCATGATTCAATTCACGATTCATGATTCAATTCATGATTTATGATTAAATTCATGATTCATGATTCATGATTGAATTCATGACTCATGATTCATGATTCATGATTCATGATTTAATTCATGATTCATTAATTCAATTCATGATTCATTTCATGATTCATGATTTATTATTCAATTCATGATTTATGATTTGATTCATATATCTTGATTCGATTCATGATTCATGATTCATGATTGAATTCATGACTCATGATTAATGATTCATGATTCATGATTTAATTCATGATTCATGATTAAATTCATGATTCATTTCATGATTCATGATTTATGATTCAATTTATGATTTAAGATTTGATTCATGATTCATGAATCTTGATTCGATTCATGATTCATGATTTATGATTCAATTCATGATTCATGATTCATGATTTGATTCATGATTCATGATTCATGATTCATGATTCATGATTCAATTCATGTTTCCTGATTCATGATTCATAATTCATGATTCAATTCATGATTCATGATTCAATTCATGATTCAATTCATGAATCATGATTTGATTCATGATTCGTGATTCATTTCATGATTTATGATTCATGATTCATTTCATGATTCATGATTCATGATTCAATTCATGATTCATGATTCAAATCATAATTCATGATTCATGATTCAATTCATGATTCATGATTCAATTCATGATTCATTATTCATGACTCAATGCATGATTCATGATTCAATTCATGATTCATTATTCGATTCATGATTCATGATTCATGATTTAATTCATGATTCATGATTCATGATTCATGATTCATGATTCAATTCATGATTCCTGATTCATGATTCATAATTCATGATTCAATTCATGATTCATGATTCATGATTCAATTCATGATTCCTGATTCATGATTCATAATTCATGATTCAATTAATGATTCATGATTCAATTCATGATTCATGATTCAATTCATGATTCATGATTCAATCCATGATTCATGATTCAATTCATGATTCATGATTCAATATATGATTCAATTCATGATTCATGATTCAAATCATAATTCATGATTCATGATTCTATTCATGATTCATGATTCAATTCATGATTCATTATTCGATTCATGATTCATGATTCATGATTTAATTCATGATTCATGATTCAATTCATGATTCATGATTCATGATTCAATTCATGATTCATGATTCAATTCATGATTCATGATTTATGATTCAATTCATGATTCATGATTTATGATTCAATTCATGATTCATGATTAAATTCATGATTCATTTCATGATTCATGATTTATGATTCAATTTATGATTTAAGATTTGATTCATGATTCATGAATCTTGATTCGATTCATGATTCATGATTTATGATTCAATTCATGATTCATGATTCATGATTTGATTCATGATTCATGATTCATGATTCATGATTCATGATTCAATTCATGTTTCCTGATTCATGATTCATAATTCATGATTCAATTCATGATTCATGATTCAATTCATGATTCATGATTCAATTCATGGTTCATGATTCAATCCATGATTCATGATTCAATCCATGATTCATGATTCAATATATGATTCAATCCATGATTCATGATTCAATATATGATTCAATTCATGATTCATGATTCAAATCATAATTCATGATTCATGATTCAATTCATGATTCATGATTCAATTCATGATTCATTATTCATGACTCAATTCATGATTCATGATTCAATTCATGATTCATTATTCGATTCATGATTCATGATTCATGATTTAATTCATGATTCATGATTCATGATTCATGATTCAATTCATGATTCCTGATTCATGATTCATAATTCATGATTCAATTCATGATTCATGAATTATGATTCAATTCATGATTCCTGATTCCTGATTCATAATTCATGATTCAATTAATGATTCATGATTCAATTCTTGATTCATGATTCAATTCATGATTCATGATTCAATCCATGATTCATGATTCAATTCATGATTCATGATTCAATATATGATTCAATTCATGATTCATGATTCAAATCATAATTCATGATTCATGATTCTATTCATGATTCATGATTCAATTCATGATTCATTATTCGATTCATGATTCATGATTCATGATTTAATTCATGATTCATGATTCAATTCATGATTCATGATTCATGATTCAATTCATGATTCATGATTCATGATTCAATTCATGATTCATGATTTATGATTCAATTCATGATTCATGATTTATGATTCAATTCATGATTCATGATTCATGAATCATGATTTGATTCATGATTTATGATTTATGAATCATGATTCATGATTTATGATTTATGAATTATGAGTCATGATTCATGAATCATGATTTGATTCATGATTCATGATTTATGATTCAATTCATGATTCATGATTGATGATTTGATTCATGATTCATGATTCAATTCATGATTCATGATTCAATTCATGATTCATGAATCATGATTCAATTTATGATTCAATTCATGATTCATGATTTAAATTATAATTCATGATTCATGATTCAATTCATGATTCATGATTCATGATTCAATTCATGATTCATGATTTATGATTCAATTCATAATTCATGATTCATGAATCATGATTCAATTCATGATTCATGATTTATGAATCATGATTCATGATTTATGATTCATGAATCATGATTTGATTCATGATTCATGATTTATGATTCAATTCATGATTCATGATTTAATTCATGATTCATTTAAGGATTCATGATTTATGATTAAATTCATGATTTATGATTCGATTCATGATTCATGATTCAATTCATGATTCGTGATTTAATTCATGATTCATTTAAGGATTCATGAATCATGATTTGATTCATGATTTATAAATCATGAATCATGATTCAATTCATGATTCATGATTCATTTCATGATTCAATTCATGAATCATGATTTGATTCATGATTCGTGATTCATTTCATGATTCATGATTCATGATTTAAATCATAATTCATGAATCATGATTCAATTCATGATTCATGATTCATTATTCAATTCATGATTCATGATTCATGATTTGATTCATGATTCATGATTTGATTCATGATTCATGATTCATGATTCAATTCATGATTCATGATTCAATTCATGATTCATGATTCAATTCATGATTCATGATTCATGATTCATGATTCAATTCATGATTCATGATTCAATTCATGATTCATGATTCATGATTCAATTCATGATTCATGATTCATGATTCAATTCATGATTCATGATTCAATTCATGATTCATGATTCATGATTCAATTCATGATTCATGATTCATGATTCAATTCATGATTCATGATTCATGATTCAATTCATGATTCATGATTCAATCCATGATTCATGATTCATGATTCAATTCATGAATCATGATTGAATTCATGATTCATGATTCAACATATGATTCAATTCATGATTCATGATTCAAATCATAATTCATGATTCATGATTGAATTCATGATTCATGATTCAATTCATGATTCATTATTCATGACTCAATTTATGATTCATGATTCAATTCATGATTCATGATTCATTATTCGATTAATGATTCATGATTCATGATTTAATTCATGATTCATGATTCACTATTCGATTCATGATTCATGATTCATGATTCATGATTTAATTCATGATTCATGATTCAAATCATGACTCATGATTCATGATTCAATTCAGAAATTATGATTTAATTCATGAGTCATGATTCAATTCATGATTCAATTCATGATTCATGATTCAATTCATGATTCATGATTCAATTCATGATTCATGATTCATGATTCAATTCATGATTCATGATTCAATTCATGACTCATGATTTAATTCATGATTCATCATTCATGATTTAATTCATGATTCATTTAATGATTAATGAATTATGATTCAATTCATGATTTATAAATCGATTCATGATTTATGAATCATGATTCTATTCATGATTCATGATTCATGATTTGATTCATGATTCATGATTAAATTCTTGAATCATGATTTGATTCATGATTCATGATTCATTTCATGATTTATGATTCATGATTCATGATTCAATTCATGATTCATGATTCATGATTCAATTAATGATTCAATTCATGATTCAATTCTTGAATCATGATTTAATTCATGATTCATGATTCATTTCATGATTCATGATTCATTTCATGATTCATGATTCATGATTCATGATTCAATTCATGATTCATGATTCATGATTCAATTCATGATTCAATTCATGATTCATGATTCATGATTCAATTCATGATTCAATTCATGATTCATGATTCAATTCATGATTCATGATTCATGATTCAATTCATGATTCATGATTCATGATTCATGATTCAATTCATGATTCATGATTCAATCCATGATTCATGATTCAATTCATGAATCATGATTGAATTCATGATTCATGATTCAATATATGATTCAATTCATGATTCATGATTCAAATCATAATTCATGATTCATGATTCAATTCATGATTCCTGATTCAATTCATGATTCATTATTCATGACTCAATTTATGATTCATGATTCAATTCATGATTCATGATTCATTATTCGATTAATGATTCATGATTCATGATTTAATTCATGATTCATGATTCACTATTCGATTCATGATTCATGATTCATGATTCATGATTTAATTCATGATTCATGATTCAAATCATGACTCATGATTCATGATTCAATTCACAAATTATGATTTAATTTATGAGTCATGATTCAATTCATGATTCAATTCATGATTCATGATTCAATTCATGATTCATGATTCAATTCATGATTCATGATTCAATTCATGATACATGATTCAATTCATGACTCATGATTTAATTCATGATTCATCATTCATGATTTAATTCATGATTCATTTAATGATTCATGAATTATGATTCAATTCATGATTTATAAATCGATTCATGATTTATGAATCATGATTCTATTCATGATTCATGATTTGATTCATGATTCATGATTAAATTCTTGAATCATGATTTGATTCATGATTCATGATTCATTTCATGATTTATGATTCATGATTCATGATTCAATTCATGATTCATGATTCATAATTAAATTCTTGAATCATGATTTGATTCATGATTCATGATTCATTTCATGATTTATGATTCATGATTCATGATTCAATTCATGATTCATGATTCATGATTCAATTCATGATTCAATTCATGATTCATGATTCAATTCATGATTCGTGATTCGTGATTCAATTCATGATTCAATTCATGATTCATGATTTAATTCATGATTCATGATTCAATATATGATTCAATTCATGATTCATGATTCATGAATTATGATTCAATTCATGATTCATGATTCAATTCATGATTAATGATTCAATTTATGATTCATGATTCATGATTGAATTCATGACTCATGATTCATGATTCATGATTCATGATTTAATTCATGATTCATGATTCAATTCATGATTCATTTCATGATTCATGATTTATTATTCAATTCATGATTTATGATTTGATTCATATATCTTGATTCGATTCATGATTCATGATTCATGATTGAATTCATGACTCATGATTAATGATTCATGATTCATGATTTAATTCATGATTCATGATTAAATTCATGATTCATTTCATGATTCATGATTTATGATTCAATTTATGATTTAAGATTTGATTCATGATTCATGAATCTTGATTCGATTCATGATTCATGATTTATGATTCAATTCATGATTCATGATTTATGATTCAATTCATGATTCATGATTCATGTTTCAATTCATGATTCAATTCATGATTCATGGTTCAATTCATGATTCATGATTCAATATATGATTCAATTCATGATTCATGATTCATGATTCATGATTCAATTCATGATTCATGATTCATGTTTCAATTCATGATTCAATTCATGATTCATGGTTCAATTCATGATTCATGATTCAATATATGATTCAATTCATGATTCATGAATCATTATTCAATTTATGATTCAATTGATGATTCATGATTTAAATCATAATTCATGAATCATGATTCAATTCATGATTCATGATTCATGATTGAATTCATGATTCATGATTCATGATTTGATTCATGATTCATGATTCATGATTCAATTCATGATTCATGATTCAATTCATGATTCATGATTCAATTCATGATTCATGAATCATTATTCAATTTATGATTCAATTCATGATTTATGATTCATGATTCAATTCATGATTCATGATTCAATTCATGATTCATGATTCATGATTCAATTCATGATTCAATTCATGATTCAATTCATGATTCATGATTCAATTCATGATTCGTGATTCGTGATTCAATTCATGATTCAATTCATGATTCATGATTTAATTCATGATTCATGATTCAATATATGATTCAATTCATGATTCATGATTCATGAATTATGATTCAATTCATGATTCATGATTCAATTCAAGATTCATGATTCATGATTCAATTCATGATTCAATTCATGATTCATGATTCAATTCATGATTCATGATTCAATTTATGATTCATGATTCAATTCATGATTCGTGATTCATGATTCAATTCATGATTCAATTCATGATTCATGATTCAATTCATGATTCATGATTCAATTCATGAATTATGATTCAATTCATGATTCATGATTCAATTCATGATTCAATTCATGATATAATTCATGATTCAATTCACGATTCATGATTCAATTCATGATTTATGATTAAATTCATGATTCATGATTCATGATTGAATTCATGACTCATGATTCATGATTCATGATTCATGATTTAATTCATGATTCATGATTCAATTCATGATTCATTTCATGATTCATGATTTATTATATAATTCATGATTTATGATTTGATTCATATATCTTGATTCGATTCATGATTCATGATTCATGATTGAATTCATGACTCATGATTAATGATTCATGATTCATGATTTAATTCATGATTCATGATTAAATTCATGATTCATTTCATGATTCATGATTTATGATTCAATTTATGATTTAAGATTTGATTCATGATTCATGAATCTGGATTCGATTCATGATTCATGATTTATGATTCAATTCATGATTCATGATTCATGATTTGATTCATGATTCATGATTCATGATTCATGATTCAATTCATGTTTCCTGATTCATGATTCATAATTCATGATTCAATTCATGATTCATGATTCAATTCATGATTCATGATTCAATTCATGGTTCATGATTCAATCCATGATTCATAATTCAATCCATGATTCATGATTCAATATATGATTCAATTCATGATTCATGATTCAAATCATAATTCATGATTCATGATTCAATTCATGATTCATGATTCAATTCATGATTCATTATTCATGACTCAATTCATGATTCATGATTCAATTCATGATTCATTATTCGATTCATGATTCATGATTCATGATTTAATTCATGATTCATGATTCATGATTCATGATTCATGATTCAATTCATGATTCCTGATTCATGATTCATAATTCATGATTCAATTCATGATTCATGATTTATGATTCAATTCATGATTCCTGATTCATGATTCATAATTCATGATTCAATTAATGATTCATGATTCAATTCATGATTCATGATTCAATTCATGATTCATGATTCAATCCATGATTCATGATTCAATTCATGATTCATGATTCAATATATGATTCAATTCATGATTCATGATTCAAATCATAATTCATGATTCATGATTCTATTCATGATTCATGATTCAATTCATGATTCATTATTCGATTCATGATTCATGATTCATGATTTAATTCATGATTCATGATTCAATTCATGATTCATGATTCATGATTCAATTCATGATTCATGATTCATGATTCAATATTTATGATTCATTTCATGATTCATGATTTATGATTCAATTTATGATTTAAGATTTGATTCATGATTCATGAATCTTGATTCGATTCATGATTCATGATTTATGATTCAATTCATGATTCATGATTTGATTCATGATTCATGATTCATGATTCATGATTCATGATTCAATTCATGTTTCCTGATTCATGATTCATAATTCATGATTCAATTCATGATTCATGATTCAATTCATGATTCATGATTCAATTCATGGTTCATGATTCAATCCATGATTCATGATTCAATCCATGATTCATGATTCAATATATGATTCAATTCATGATTCATGATTCAAATCATAATTCATGATTCATGATTCAATTCATGATTCATGATTCAATTCATGATTCATTATTCATGACTCAATTCATGATTCATGATTCAATTCATGATTCATTATTCGATTCATGATTCATGATTCATGATTTAATTCATGATTCATGATTCATGATTCATGATTCATGATTCAATTCATGATTCCTGATTCATGATTCATAATTCATGATTCAATTCATGATTCATGATTCATGATTCAATTCATGATTCCTGATTCATGATTCATAATTCATGATTCAATTAATGATTCATGATTCAATTCATGATTCATGATTCAATTCATGATTCATGATTCAATCCATGATTCATGATTCAATTTATGATTCATGATTCAATATATGATTCAATTCATGATTCATGATTCAAATCATAATTCATGATTCATGATTCTATTCATGATTCATGATTCAATTCATGATTCATTATTCGATTCATGATTCATGATTCATGATTTAATTCATGATTCATGATTCAATTCATGATTCATGATTCATGATTCAATTCATGATTCATGATTCATGATTCAATTCATGATTCATGATTTATGATTCAATTCATGATTCATGATTTATGATTCAATTCATGATTCCTGATTCATGAATCATGATTTGATTCATGATTTATGATTTATGAATCATGATTCATGATTTATGATTTATGAATTATGAGTCATGATTCATGAATCATGATTTAATTCATGATTCATGATTTATGATTCAATTCATGATTCATGATTGATGATTTGATTCATGATTCATGATTCAATTCATGATTCATGATTCAATTCATGATTCATGAATCATGATTCAATTTATGATTCAATTCATGATTCATGATTTAAATTATAATTCATGATTCATGATTCAATTCATGATTCATGATTCATGATTCAATTCATGATTCATGATTTATGATTCAATTCATAATTCATGATTCATGAATCATGATTCGATTCATGATTCATGATTTATGAATCATGATTCATGATTTATGATTCATGAATCATGATTTGATTCATGATTCATGATTTATGATTCAATTCATGATTCATGATTTAATTCATGATTCATTTAAGGATTCATGATTTATGATTAAATTCATGATTTATGATTCGATTCATGATTCATGATTCAATTCATGATTCGTGATTTAATTCATGATTCATTTAAGGATTCATGAATCATGATTTGATTCATGATTTATAAATCATGAATCATGATTCAATTCATGATTCATGATTCATTTCATGATTCAATTCATGAATCATGATTTGATTCATGATTCGTGATTCATTTCATGATTCATGATTCATGATTCAATTCATAATTCATGATTCATGATTCTATTCATGATTCAATTCATGATTCATGGTTCAATTCATGATTCATGATTCAACATATGATTCAATTCATGATTCATGATTCAAATCATAATTCATGATTCATGATTGAATTCATGATTCATGATTCAATTCATGATTCATTATTCATGACTCAATTTATGATTCATGATTCAATTCATGATTCATGATTCATTATTCGATTAATGATTCATGATTTAATTCATGATTCACTATTCGATTCATGATTCATGATTCATGATTCATGATTTAATTCATGATTCATGATTCAAATCATGACTCATGATTCATGATTCAATTCAAAAATTATGATTTAATTCATGAGTCATGATTCAATTCATGATTCAATTCATGATTCATGATTCAATTCATGATTCATGATTCAATTCATGATTCATGATTCAATTCATGATTCATGATTCAATTCATGACTCATGATTTAATTCATGATTCATCATTCATGATTTAATTCATGATTCATTTAATGATTAATGAATTATGATTCAATTCATGATTTATAAATCGATTCATGATTTATGAATCATGATTCTATTCATGATTCATGATTCATGATTTGATTCATGATTCATGATTAAATTCTTGAATCATGATTTGATTCATGATTCATGATTCATTTCATGATTTATGATTCATGATTCATGATTCAATTCATGATTCATGATTCATGATTCAATTAATGATTCAATTCATGATTCAATTCTTGAATCATGATTTGATTCATGATTCATGATTCATTTCATGATTCATGATTCATTTCATGATTCATGATTCATGATTCATGATTCAATTCATGATTCATGATTCATGATTCAATTCATGATTCAATTCATGATTCATGATTCATGATTCAATTCATGATTCAATTCATGATTCATGATTCAATTCATGATTCATGATTCAATTCATGATTCATGATTCATGATTCAATTCATGATTCATGATTCATGATTCATGATTCAATTCATGATTCATGATTCAATCCATGATTCATGATTCAATTCATGAATCATGATTGAATTCATGATTCATGATTCAATATATGATTCAATTCATGATTCATGATTCAAATCATAATTCATGATTCATGATTCAATTCATGATTCCTGATTCAATTCATGATTCATTATTCATGACTCAATTTATGATTCATGATTCAATTCATGATTCATGATTCATTATTCGATTAATGATTCATGATTCATGATTTAATTCATGATTCATGATTCACTATTCGATTCATGATTCATGATTCATGATTCATGATTTAATTCATGATTCATGATTCAAATCATGACTCATGATTCATGATTCAATTCACAAATTATGATTTAATTTATGAGTCATGATTCAATTCATGATTCAATTCATGATTCATGATTCAATTCATGATTCATGATTCAATTCATGATTCATGATTCAATTCATGATACATGATTCAATTCATGACTCATGATTTAATTCATGATTCATCATTCATGATTTAATTCATGATTCATTTAATGATTCATGAATTATGATTCAATTCATGATTTATAAATCGATTCATGATTTATGAATCATGATTCTATTCATGATTCATGATTTATGATTCAATTCATGATTCATGATTGATGATTTGATTCATGATTCATGATTCAATTCATGATTCATGATTCAATTCATGATTCATGAATCATGATTCAATTTATGATTCAATTCATGATTCATGATTTAAATTATAATTCATGATTCATGATTCAATTCATGATTCATGATTCATGATTCAATTCATGATTCATGATTTATGATTCAATTCATAATTCATGATTCATGAATCATGATTCGATTCATGATTCATGATTTATGAATCATGATTCATGATTTATGATTCATGAATCATGATTTGATTCATGATTCATGATTTATGATTCAATTCATGATTCATGATTTAATTCATGATTCATTTAAGGATTCATGATTTATGATTAAATTCATGATTTATGATTCGATTCATGATTCATGATTCAATTCATGATTCGTGATTTAATTCATGATTCATTTAAGGATTCATGAATCATGATTTGATTCATGATTTATAAATCATGAATCATGATTCAATTCATGATTCATGATTCATTTCATGATTCAATTCATGAATCATGATTTGATTCATGATTCGTGATTCATTTCATGATTCATGATTCATGATTCAATTCATAATTCATGATTCATGATTCTATTCATGATTCAATTCATGATTCATGGTTCAATTCATGATTCATGATTCAACATATGATTCAATTCATGATTCATGATTCAAATCATAATTCATGATTCATGATTGAATTCATGATTCATGATTCAATTCATGATTCATTATTCATGACTCAATTTATGATTCATGATTCAATTCATGATTCATGATTCATTATTCGATTAATGATTCATGATTTAATTCATGATTCACTATTCGATTCATGATTCATGATTCATGATTCATGATTTAATTCATGATTCATGATTCAAATCATGACTCATGATTCATGATTCAATTCAAAAATTATGATTTAATTCATGAGTCATGATTCAATTCATGATTCAATTCATGATTCATGATTCAATTCATGATTCATGATTCAATTCATGATTCATGATTCAATTCATGATTCATGATTCAATTCATGACTCATGATTTAATTCATGATTCATCATTCATGATTTAATTCATGATTCATTTAATGATTAATGAATTATGATTCAATTCATGATTTATAAATCGATTCATGATTTATGAATCATGATTCTATTCATGATTCATGATTCATGATTTGATTCATGATTCATGATTAAATTCTTGAATCATGATTTGATTCATGATTCATGATTCATTTCATGATTTATGATTCATGATTCATGATTCAATTCATGATTCATGATTCATGATTCAATTAATGATTCAATTCATGATTCAATTCTTGAATCATGATTTGATTCATGATTCATGATTCATTTCATGATTCATGATTCATTTCATGATTCATGATTCATGATTCATGATTCAATTCATGATTCATGATTCATGATTCAATTCATGATTCAATTCATGATTCATGATTCATGATTCAATTCATGATTCAATTCATGATTCATGATTCAATTCATGATTCATGATTCAATTCATGATTCATGATTCATGATTCAATTCATGATTCATGATTCATGATTCATGATTCAATTCATGATTCATGATTCAATCCATGATTCATGATTCAATTCATGAATCATGATTGAATTCATGATTCATGATTCAATATATGATTCAATTCATGATTCATGATTCAAATCATAATTCATGATTCATGATTCAATTCATGATTCCTGATTCAATTCATGATTCATTATTCATGACTCAATTTATGATTCATGATTCAATTCATGATTCATTATTCGATTAATGATTCATGATTCATGATTTAATTCATGATTCATGATTCACTATTCGATTCATGATTCATGATTCATGATTCATGATTTAATTCATGATTCATGATTCAAATCATGACTCATGATTCATGATTCAATTCACAAATTATGATTTAATTTATGAGTCATGATTCAATTCATGATTCAATTCATGATTCATGATTCAATTCATGATTCATGATTCAATTCATGATTCATGATTCAATTCATGATACATGATTCAATTCATGACTCATGATTTAATTCATGATTCATCATTCATGATTTAATTCATGATTCATTTAATGATTCATGAATTATGATTCAATTCATGATTTATAAATCGATTCATGATTTATGAATCATGATTCTATTCATGATTCATGATTTGATTCATGATTCATGATTAAATTCTTGAATCATGATTTGATTCATGATTCATGATTCATTTCATGATTTATGATTCATGATTCATGATTCAATTCATGATTCATGATTCATAATTAAATTCTTGAATCATGATTTGATTCATGATTCATGATTCATTTCATGATTTATGATTCATGATTCATGATTCAATTCATGATTCATGATTCATGATTCAATTCATGATTCAATTCATGATTCATGATTCAATTCATGATTCGTGATTCGTGATTCAATTCATGATTCAATTCATGATTCATGATTTAATTCATGATTCATGATTCAATATATGATTCAATTCATGATTCATGATTCATGAATTATGATTCAATTCATGATTCATGATTCAATTCATGATTAATGATTCAATTTATGATTCATGATTCATGATTGAATTCATGACTCATGATTCATGATTCATGATTCATGATTTAATTCATGATTCATGATTCAATTCATGATTCATTTCATGATTCATGATTTATTATTCAATTCATGATTTATGATTTGATTCATATATCTTGATTCGATTCATGATTCATGATTCATGATTGAATTCATGACTCATGATTAATGATTCATGATTCATGATTTAATTCATGATTCATGATTAAATTCATGATTCATTTCATGATTCATGATTTATGATTCAATTTATGATTTAAGATTTGATTCATGATTCATGAATCTTGATTCGATTCATGATTCATGATTTATGATTCAATTCATGATTCATGATTTATGATTCAATTCATGATTCATGATTCATGTTTCAATTCATGATTCAATTCATGATTCATGGTTCAATTCATGATTCATGATTCAATATATGATTCAATTCATGATTCATGATTCATGATTCATGATTCAATTCATGATTCATGATTCATGTTTCAATTCATGATTCAGTTCATGATTCATGGTTCAATTCATGATTCATGATTCAATATATGATTCAATTCATGATTCATGAATCATTATTCAATTTATGATTCAATTCATGATTCATGATTTAAATCATAATTCATGAATCATGATTCAATTCATGATTCATGATTCATGATTGAATTCATGATTCATGATTCATGATTTGATTCATGATTCATGATTCATGATTCAATTCATGATTCATGATTCAATTCATGATTCATGAATCATTATTCAATTTATGATTCAATTCATGATTTATGATTCATGATTCAATTCATGATTCATGATTCAATTCATGATTCATGATTCATGATTCAATTCATGATTCAATTCATGATTCATGATTCAATTCATGATTCATGATTCAATTCATGATTCGTGATTCGTGATTCAATTCATGATTCAATTCATGATTCATGATTTAATTCATGATTCATGATTCAATATATGATTCAATTCATGATTCATGATTCATGAATTATGATTCAATTCATGATTCATGATTCAATTCAAGATTCATGATTCAATTCATGATTCAATTCATGATTCATGATTCAATTCATGATTCATGATTCAATTTATGATTCATGATTCAATTCATGATTCGTGATTCATGATTCAATTCATGATTCAATTCAAGATTCATGATTCAATTCATGATTCATGATTCAATTCATGAATTATGATTCAATTCATGATTCATGATTCAATTCATGATTCAATTCATGATATAATTCATGATTCAATTCACGATTCATGATTCAATTCATGATTTATGATTAAATTCATGATTCATGATTCATGATTGAATTCATGACTCATGATTCATGATTCATGATTCATGATTTAATTCATGATTCATGATTCAATTCATGATTCATTTCATGATTCATGATTTATTATTCAATTCATGATTTATGATTTGATTCATATATCTTGATTCGATTCATGATTCATGATTGAATTCATGACTCATGATTAATGATTCATGATTCATGATTTAATTCAGGATTCATGATTAAATTCATGATTCATTTCATGATTCATGATTTATGATTCAATTTATGATTTAAGATTTGATTCATGATTCATGAATCTTGATTCGATTCATGATTCATGATTTATGATTCAATTCATGATTCATGATTCATGATTTGATTCATGATTCATGATTCATGATTCATGATTCATGATTCAATTCATGTTTCCTGATTCATGATTCATAATTCATGATTCAATTCATGATTCATGATTCAATTCATGATTCATGATTCAATTCATGGTTCATGATTCAATCCATGATTCATGATTCAATCCATGATTCATGATTCAATATATGATTCAATTCATGATTCATGATTCAAATCATAATTCATGATTCATGATTCAATTCATGATTCAGGATTCAATTCATGATTCATTATTCATGACTCAATTCATGATTCATGATTCAATTCATGATTCATTATTCGATTCATGATTCATGATTCATGATTTAATTCATGATTCATGATTCATGATTCATGATTCATGATTCAATTCATGATTCCTGATTCATGATTCATAATTCATGATTCAATTCATGATTCATGATTCATGATTCAATTCATGATTCCTGATTCATGATTCATAATTCATGATTCAATTAATGATTCATGATTCAATTCATGATTCATGATTCAATTCATGATTCATGATTCAATCCATGATTCATGATTCAATTCATGATTCATGATTCTATATATATGATTCAATTCATGATTCATGATTCAAATCATAATTCATGATTCATGATTCTATTCATGATTCATGATTCAATTCATGATTCATTATTCGATTCATGATTCATGATTCATGATTTAATTCATGATTCATGATTCAATTCATGATTCATGATTCATGATTCAATTCATGATTCATGATTCATGATTCAATTCATGATTCATGATTTATGATTCAATTCATGATTCATGATTTATGATTCAATTCATGATTCATGATTTATGATTCAATTCATGATTCATGATTTATGATTCAATTCATGATTCATGATTCATGAATCATGATTTGATTCATGATTTATGATTTATGAATCATGATTCATGATTTATGATTTATGAATTATGAGTCATGATTCATGAATCATGATTTGATTCATGATTCATGATTTATGATTCAATTCATGATTCATGATTGATGATTTGATTCATGATTCATGATTCAATTCATGATTCATGATTGAATTCATGATTCATGAATCATGATTCAATTTATGATTCAATTCATGATTCATGATTTAAATTATAATTCATGATTCATGATTCAATTCATGATTCATGATTCATTATTCGATTAATGATTCATGATTCATGATTTAATTCATGATTCATGATTCACTATTCGATTCATGATTCATGATTCATGATTCATGATTTAATTCATGATTCATGATTCAAATCATGACTCATGATTCATGATTCAATTCACAAATTATGATTTAATTTATGAGTCATGATTCAATTCATGATTCAATTCATGATTCATGATTCAATTCATGATTCATGATTCAATTCATGATACATGATTCAATTCATGACTCATGATTTAATTCATGATTCATCATTCATGATTTAATTCATGATTCATTTAATGATTCATGAATTATGATTCAATTCATGATTTATAAATCGATTCATGATTTATGAATCATGATTCTATTCATGATTCATGATTTGATTCATGATTCATTATTAAATTCTTGAATCATGATTTGATTCATGATTCATGATTCATTTCATGATTTATGATTCATGATTCATGATTCAATTCATGATTCATGATTCATAATTAAATTCTTGAATCATGATTTGATTCATGATTCATGATTCATTTCATGATTTATGATTAATGATTCATGATTCAATTCATGATTCATGATTCATGATTCAATTCATGATTCAATTCATGATTCATGATTCAATTCATGATTCGTGATTCAATTCATGATTCAATTCATGATTCATGATTTAATTCATGATTCATGATTCAATATATGATTCAATTCATGATTCATGATTCATGAATTATGATTCAATTCATGATTCATGATTCAATTCATGATTAATGATTCAATTTATGATTCATGATTCATGATTGAATTCATGACTCATGATTCATGATTCATGATTCATGATTTAATTCATGATTCATGATTCAATTCATGATTCATTTCATGATTCATGATTTATTATTCAATTCATGATTTATGATTTGATTCATATATCTTGATTCGATTCATGATTCATGAATCTTGATTTGATTCATGATTCATGATTTATGATTCAATTCATGATTCATGATTTATGATTCAATTCATGATTCATGATTCATGTTTCAATTCATGATTCAATTCATGATTCATGGTTCAATTTATGATTCATGATTCAATATATGATTCAATTCATGATTCATGATTCATGATTCATGATTCAATTCATGATTCATGATTCATGTTTCAATTCATGATTCAATTCATGATTCATGGTTCAATTCATGATTCATGATTCAATATATGATTCAATTCATGATTCATGAATCATTATTCAATTTATGATTCAATTCATGATTCATGATTTAAATCATAATTCATGAATCATGATTCAATTCATGATTCATGATTCATGATTGAATTCATGATTCATGATTCATGATTTGATTCATGATTCATGATTCATGATTCAATTCATGATTCATAAATCATTATTCAATTTATGATTCAATTCATGATTTATGATTCATGATTCAATTCATGATTCATGATTCAATTCATGATTCATGATTCATGATTCAATTCATGATTCAATTCATGATTCATGATTCAATTCATGATTCATGATTCAATTCATGATTCGTGATTCGTGATTCAATTCATGATTCAATTCATGATTCATGATTTAATTCATGATTCATGATTCAATATATGATTCAATTCATGATTCATGATTCATGAATTATGATTCAATTCATGATTCATGATTCAATTCAAGATTCATGATTCATGATTCAATTCATGATTCAATTCATGATTCATGATTCAATTCATGATTCATGATTCAATTTATGATTCATGATTCAATTCATGATTCGTGATTCATGATTCAATTCATGATTCAATTCATGATTCATGATTCAATTCATGATTCATGATTCAATTCATGAATTATGATTCAATTCATGATTCATGATTCAATTCATGATTCAATTCATGATATAATTCATGATTCAATTCACGATTCATGATTCAATTCATGATTTATGATTAAATTCATGAATTATGATTCATGATTGAATTCATGACTCATGATTCATGATTCATGATTCATGATTTAATTCATGATTCATGATTCAATTCATGATTCATTTCATGATTCATGATTTATTATTCAATTCATGATTTATGATTTGATTCATATATCTTGATTCGATTCATGATTCATGATTCATGATTGAATTCATGACTCATGATTAATGATTCATGATTCATGATTTAATTCATGATTCATGATTTAATTCATGATTCATGATTAAATTCATGATTCATTTCATGATTCATGATTTATGATTCAATTTATGATTTAAGATTTGATTCATGATTCATGAATCTTGATTCGATTCATGATTCATGATTTATGATTCAATTCATGATTCATGATTCATGATTTGATTCATGATTCATGATTCATGATTCATGATTCATGATTCAATTCATGTTTCCTGATTCATGATTCATAATTCATGATTCAATTCATGATTCATGATTCAATTCATGATTCATGATTCAATTCATGGTTCATGATTCAATCCATGATTCATGATTCAATCCATGATTCATGATTCAATATATGATTCAATTCATGATTCATGATTCAAATCATAATTCATGATTCATGATTCAATTCATGATTCATGATTCAATTCATGATTCATTATTCATGACTCAATTCATGATTCATGATTCAATTCATGATTCATTATTCGATTCATGATTCATGATTCATGATTTAATTCATGATTCATGATTCATGATTCATGATTCATGATTCAATTCATGATTCCTGATTCATGATTCATAATTCATGATTCAATTCATGATTCATGATTCATGATTCAATTCATGATTCCTGATTCATGATTCATAATTCATGATTCAATTAATGATTCATGATTCAATTCATGATTCATGATTCAATTCATGATTCATGATTCAATCCATGATTCATGATTCAATTCATGATTCATGATTCATGATTCTATTCATGATTCATGATTCAATTCATGATTCATTATTCGATTCATGATTCATGATTCATGATTTAATTCATGATTCATGATTCAATTCATGATTCATGATTCATGATTCAATTCATGATTCATGATTCAATTCATGATTCATGATTTATGATTCAATTCATGATTCATGATTTATGATTCAATTCATGATTCATGATTTATGATTTAATTCATGATTCATGATTTATGATTCAATTCATGATTCATGATTCATGAATCATGATTTGATTCATGATTTATGATTTATGAATCATGATTCATGATTTATGATTTATGAATTATGAGTCATGATTCATGAATCATGATTTGATTTATGATTCATGATTTATGATTCAATTCATGATTCATGATTGATGATTTGATTCATGATTCATGATTCAATTCATGATTCATGATTGAATTCATGATTCATGAATCATGATTCAATTTATGATTCAATTCATGATTCATGATTTAAATTATAATTCATGATTCATGATTCAATTCATGATTCATGATTCATGATTCAATTCATGATTCATGATTTATGATTCAATTCATAATTCATGATTCATGAATCATGATTCGATTCATGATTCATGATTTATGAATCATGATTCATGATTTATGATTCATGAATCATGATTTGATTCATGATTCATGATTTATGATTCAATTCATGATTCATGATTTAATTCATGATTCATTTAAGGATTCATGATTTATGATTAAATTCATGATTTATGATTCGATTCATGATTCATGATTCAATTCATGATTCGTGATTTAATTCATGATTCATTTAAGGATTCATGAATCATGATTTGATTCATGATTTATAAATCATGAATCATGATTCAATTCATGATTCATGATTCATTTCATGATTCAATTCATGAATCATGATTTGATTCATGATTCGTGATTCATTTCATGATTCATGATTCATGATTCAATTCATAATTCATGATTCATGATTCAATTCATGATTCAATTCATGATTCATGGTTCAATTCATGATTCATGATTCAATATATGATTCAATTCATGATTCATGAATCATTATTCAATTTATGATTCAATTCATGATTCATGATTTAAATCATAATTCATGAATCATGATTCAATTCATGATTCATGATTCATTATTCAATTCATGATTCATGATTCATGATTTGATTTATGATTCATGATTTGATTCATGATTCATGATTCATGATTCAATTCATGATTCATGATTCAATTCATGATTCATGATTCAATTCATGATTCATGATTCATGATTTATGATTCAATCCATGATTCATGATTCAATTCATGAATCATGATTGAATTCATGATTCATGATTCAACATATGATTCAATTCATGATTCATGATTCAAATCATAATTCATGATTCATGATTGAATTCATGATTCATGATTCAATTCATGATTCATTATTCATGACTCAATTTATGATTCATGATTCAATTCATGATTCATGATTCATTATTCGATTAATGATTCATGATTCATGATTTAATTCATGATTCATGATTCACTATTCGATTCATGATTCATGATTCATGATTCATGATTTAATTCATGATTCATGATTCAAATCATGACTCATGATTCATGATTCAATTCAGAAATTATGATTTAATTCATGAGTCATGATTCAATTCATGATTCAATTCATGATTCATGATTCAATTCATGATTCATGATTCAATTCATGATTCATGATTCATGATTCAATTCATGATTCATGATTCAATTCATGACTCATGATTTAATTCATGATTCATCATTCATGATTTAATTCATGATTCATTTAATGATTCATGAATTATGATTCAATTCATGATTTATAAATCGATTCATGATTTATGAATCATGATTCTATTCATGATTCATGATTTGATTCATGATTCATGATTAAATTCTTGAATCATGATTTGATTCATGATTCATGATTCATTTCATGATTTATGATTCATGATTCATGATTCAATTCATGATTCATGATTCATGATTCAATTCATGATTCAATTCATGATTCATGATTCATGATTCAATTCATGATTCAATTCATGATTCATGATTCAATTCATGATTCATGATTCAATTCATGATTCATGATTCATGATTCAATTCATGATTCATGATTCATGATTCATGATTCAATTCATGATTCATGATTCAATCCATGATTCATGATTCAATTCATGAATCATGATTGAATTCATGATTCATGATTCAATATATGATTCAATTCATGATTCATGATTCAAATCATAATTCATGATTCATGATTCAATTCATGATTCCTGATTCAATTCATGATTCATTATTCATGACTCAATTTATGATTCATGATTCAATTCATGATTCATGATTCATTATTCGATTAATGATTCATGATTCATGATTTAATTCATGATTCATGATTCACTATTCGATTCATGATTCATGATTCATGATTCATGATTTAATTCATGATTCATGATTCAAATCATGACTCATGATTCATGATTCAATTCACAAATTATGATATAATTTATGAGTCATGATTCAATTCTTGATTCAATTCATGATTCATGATTCAATTCATGATTCATGATTCAATTCATGATTCATGATTCAATTCATGATAAATGATTCAATTCATGACTCATGATTTAATTCATGATTCATCATTCATGATTTAATTCATGATTCATTTAATGATTCATGAATTATGATTCAATTCATGATTTATAAATCGATTCATGATTTATGAATCATGATTCTATTCATGATTCATGATTTGATTCATGATTCATGATTAAATTCTTGAATCATGATTTGATTCATGATTCATGATTCATTTCATGATTTATGATTCATGATTCATGATTCAATTCATGATTCATGATTCATAATTAAATTCTTGAATCATGATTTGATTCATGATTCATGATTCATTTCATGATTTATGATTCATGATTCACTATTCGATTCATGATTCATGATTCATGATTCATGATTTAATTCATGATTCATGATTCAAATCATGACTCATGATTCATGATTCAATTCAGAAATTATGATTTAATTCATGAGTCATGATTCAATTCATGATTCAATTCATGATTCATGATTCAATTCATGATTCATGATTCAATTCATGATTCATGATTCATGATTCAATTCATGATTCATGATTCAATTCATGACTCATGATTTAATTCATGATTCATCATTCATGATTTAATTCATGATTCATTTAATGATTCATGAATTATGATTCAATTCATGATTTATAAATCGATTCATGATTTATGAATCATGATTCTATTCATGATTCATGATTCATGATTTGATTCATGATTCATGATTAAATTCTTGAATCATGATTTGATTCATGATTCATGATTCATTTCATGATTTATGATTCATGATTCATGATTCAATTCATGATTCATGATTCATGATTCAAATCATGATTCAATTCATGATTCAATTCTTGAATCATGATTTGATTCATGATTCATGATTCATTTCATGATTCATGATTCATTTCATGATTCATGATTCATGATTCATGATTCAATTCATGATTCATGATTCATGATTCAATTCATGATTCAATTCATGATTCATGATTCATGATTCAATTCATGATTCAATTCATGATTCATGATTCAATTCATGATTCATGATTCAATTCATGATTCATGATTCATGATTCAATTCATGATTCATGATTCATGATTCATGATTCAATTCATGATTCATGATTCAATCCATGATTCATGATTCAATTCATGAATCATGATTGAATTCATGATTCATGATTCAATATATGATTCAATTCATGATTCATGATTCAAATCATAATTCATGATTCATGATTCAATTCATGATTCCTGATTCAATTCATGATTCATTATTCATGACTCAATTTATGATTCATGATTCAATTCATGATTCATGATTCATTATTCGATTAATGATTCATGATTCATGATTTAATTCATGATTCATGATTCACTATTCGATTCATGATTCATGATTCATGATTCATGATTTAATTCATGATTCATGATTCAAATCATGACTCATGATTCATGATTCAATTCACAAATTATGATATAATTTATGAGTCATGATTCAATTCTTGATTCAATTCATGATTCATGATTCAATTCATGATTCATGATTCAATTCATGATTCATGATTCAATTCATGATACATGATTCAATTCATGACTCATGATTTAATTCATGATTCATCATTCATGATTTAATTCATGATTCATTTAATGATTCATGAATTATGATTCAATTCATGATTTATAAATCGATTCATGATTTATGAATCATGATTCTATTCATGATTCATGATTTGATTCATGATTCATGATTAAATTCTTGAATCATGATTTGATTCATGATTCATGATTCATTTCATGATTTATGATTCATGATTCATGATTCAATTCATGATTCATGATTCATAATTAAATTCTTGAATCATGATTTGATTCATGATTCATGATTCATTTCATGATTTATGATTCATGATTCACTATTCGATTCATGATTCATGATTCATGATTCATGATTTAATTCATGATTCATGATTCAAATCATGACTCATGATTCATGATTCAATTCAGAAATTATGATTTAATTCATGAGTCATGATTCAATTCATGATTCAATTCATGATTCATGATTCAATTCATGATTCATGATTCAATTCATGATTCATGATTCATGATTCAATTCATGATTCATGATTCAATTCATGACTCATGATTTAATTCATGATTCATCATTCATGATTTAATTCATGATTCATTTAATGATTCATGAATTATGATTCAATTCATGATTTATAAATCGATTCATGATTTATGAATCATGATTCTATTCATGATTCATGATTCATGATTTGATTCATGATTCATGATTAAATTCTTGAATCATGATTTGATTCATGATTCATGATTCATTTCATGATTTATGATTCATGATTCATGATTCAATTCATGATTCATGATTCATGATTCAAATCATGATTCAATTCATGATTCAATTCTTGAATCATGATTTGATTCATGATTCATGATTCATTTCATGATTCATGATTCATTTCATGATTCATGATTCATGATTCATGATTCAATTCATGATTCATGATTCATGATTCAATTCATGATTCAATTCATGATTCATGATTCATGATTCAATTCATGATTCAATTCATGATTCATGATTCAATTCATGATTCATGATTCAATTCATGATTCATGATTCATGATTCAATTCATGATTCATGATTCATGATTCATGATTCAATTCATGATTCATGATTCAATCCATGATTCATGATTCAATTCATGAATCATGATTGAATTCATGATTCATGATTCAATATATGATTCAATTCATGATTCATGATTCAAATCATAATTCATGATTCATGATTCAATTCATGATTCCTGATTCAATTCATGATTCATTATTCATGACTCAATTTATGATTCATGATTCAATTCATGATTCATGATTCATTATTCGATTAATGATTCATGATTCATGATTTAATTCATGATTCATGATTCACTATTCGATTCATGATTCATGATTCATGATTTAATTCATGATTCATGATTCAAATCATGACTCATAATTCATGATTCAATTCACAAATTATGATATAATTTATGAGTCATGATTCAATTCTTGATTCAATTCATGATTCATGATTCAATTCATGATTCATGATTCAATTCATGATTCATGATTCAATTCATGATACATGATTCAATTCATGACTCATGATTTAATTCATGATTCATCATTCATGATTTAATTCATGATTCATTTAATGATTCATGAATTATGATTCAATTCATGATTTATAAATCGATTCATGATTTATGAATCATGATTCTATTCATGATTCATGATTTGATTCATGATTCATGATTAAATTCTTGAATCATGATTTGATTCATGATTCATGATTCATTTCATGATTTATGATTCATGATTCATGATTCAATTTATGATTCATGATTCATAATTAAATTCTTGAATCATGATTTGATTCATGATTCATGATTCATTTCATGATTTATGATTCATGATTCATGATTCAATTCATGATTCATGATTCATGATTCAATTCATGATTCAATTCATGATTCATGATTCAATTCATGATTCGTGATTCGTGATTCAATTCATGATTCAATTCATGATTCATGATTTAATTCATGATTCATGATTCAATATATGATTCAATTCATGATTCATGATTCATGAATTATGATTCAATTCATGATTCATGATTCAATTCATGATTAATGATTCAATTTATGATTCATGATTCAATTCAAGATTCATGATTTATGATTCAATTCATGATTCAATTCATGATTCATGATTCAATCCATGATTCATGATTCAATCCATGATTCATGATTCATGATTCAATTCATGATTCATGATTCAATTCATGATTCATGATTCAATATATGATTCAATATATGATTCAATTCATGATTCATGATTCAAATCATAATTCATGATTCATGACTCAATTCATGATTCATGATTCAATTCATGATTCATGATTCATTATTCGATTCATGATTCATGATTCATGATTTAATTTATGATTCATGATTCACTATTCGATTCATGATTCATGATTCATGATTTAATTCATGATTCATGATTCAATTCATGATTCATGATTCAATTCATGATTCATGATTCATGATTCAATTCATGATTCATGATTTATGATTCAATTCATGATTCATGATTTATGATTCAATTCATGATTCATGATTTATGATTCAATTCATGATTCATGATTCATGAATCATGATTTGATTCATGATTCATGATTTATGAATCATGATTCATAATTTATGATTTATGAATTATGAGTCATGATTCATGAATCATGATTTCATTCATGATTCATGATTTATGATTCAATTCATGATTCATGATTGATGATTTGATTCATGATTCATGATTCAATTCATGATTCATGATTCAATTCATGATTCATGAATCATGATTCAATATATGATTCAATTCATGATTCATGATTTAAATCATAATTCATGATTTATGATTCAATTCATGATTCATGATTCAATTCATGATTCATGATTTATGATTCAATTCATGATTCATGATTCATGATTCAATTCATGATTCATGATTTATGATTCAATTCATGATTCATGATTCATGAATCATGATTCAATTCATGATTCATGATTTATGAATCATGATTCATGATTTATGATTCATGAATCATGATTTGATTCATGATTCATGATTCAATTCATGATTCATGATTCATGATTTGATTCATGATTCATGATTCATGATTCAATTCATGATTCATGATTCAATTCATGATTCATGAATCATGATTCAATTCATGATTTAATTCATGCTTCATGATTCAATTCATGATTCATGATTCATTTCATGATTCATGATTTATGATTCAATTCATGATTCATGATTCATGATTTAATTCATGATTCATGATTCATGATTCATGGTTCAATTCATGATTCATTTCATGATTCATGATTTATGATTCAATTCATGATTTACGATTCGATTCATGATTCATGATTCAATTCATGAATTATGATTCAATTCATGATTCATGATTCAATTCATGATTTAATTCATGATTCATGATACATTATTCAATTCATGATTCATGATTTAATTCATCATATCTGTTTCATGATTCATGATTCATGATTCATGATTCATGATTCATGATTTAATTCATGATTCATGATTCAATTCATGATTCAATTCATGCTTCATGATTTGATTCATGATTCAATTCATGATTCAATTCATGATTTATGATTTAATTTATGATTCATGATTTAATTCATGATTCATGATTCATGATTCAATTCATGACTCATGATTCAATTCATGATTCATTATTCAATTCATGATTCAATTCATGATTTATGATTCAATTCATGATTCATGATTCATGATTTAATTCATGATTTATGATTCATGATTCAATTCATGACTCATGATTCATGATTCATGATTTAATTCATTATTCATTTCATGATTCATGATTTATCATTCAATTCATGATTTACGATTCGATTCATGATTAATGATTCATGATTCAATTCATGATTGATGATTCATGAATCATGATTCGATTTATGATTCATGAATCATGATTTGATTCATGATTCATGATTCATGATTCAATTCATGATTAATGATTCATGATTCAATTCATGATTCATGATTCAATTCATGATTCATGATTCAATTCATGACTCATGATTCAATTCATGATTCATGATTCAATTCATGATTCATGATTTAATTCATTATTCATTTAATGATTCATTATTTATGATTCAATTCATGATTTATGAATCGATTCATGATTCATGATTTAATTCATGATTTATGATTCATGATTCAATTCATGACTCATGATTCATCATTCATGATTTAATTCATGATTCATTTTATGATTCATGATTTATCATTCAATTCATGATTTACGATTCGAATTAATGATTAATGATTCATGATTCAATTCATGATTCATGAATCATGATTCGATTTATGATTCATGATTCATAAATTATGATTCGATTCATTATTCATGATTCATGATTCAATTCATGATTCAATTCATGCTTCATGATTCAATTCATGATTCAATTCATGCTTCATTATTCAATTCATGATTCATGATTCATGATTCATGATTTGATTCATGATTCAATTTATGAATCATGATTCAATTCATGATTCATGAATCACTTCATGATTTAATTCATGATTCCTGATTCAATTCATGATTCATGATTCAATTCATGATTCATGATTCAATTCATGATTCAATTCATGAATCATGATTTGATTCATGATTCGTGATTCATTTCATGATTTATGATTCATGATTCAATTCATGATTCATGATTCATGATTCAATTCATGATTCAATTCATGATTCATGGGTCAATTCATGATTCATGATTCAATATATGATTCAATTCATGATTCATGAATCATTATTCAATTTATGATTCAATTCATGATTCATGATTTAAATCATAATTCATGAATCATGATTCAATTCATGATTCATGATTCATTATTCAATTCATGATTCATGATTCATGATTTGATTCATGATTCATGATTCATGATTCAATTCATGATTCATGATGCAATTCATGATTCATGATTCATGATTCATGATTCAATTCATGATTCATGATTCATGTTTCAATTCATGATTCAATTCATGATTCATGGTTCAATTCATGATTCATGATTCAATATATGATTCAATTCATGATTCATGATTCATGATTCATGATTCAATTCATGATTCATGATTCATGTTTCAATTCATGATTCAATTCATGATTCATGGTTCAATTCATGATTCATGATTCAATATATGATTCAATTCATGATTCATGAATCATTATTCAATTTATGATTGAATTCATGATTCATGATTTGATTCATGATTCATGATTCATGATTCAATTCATGATTCATGATTCAATTCATGATTCATGAATCATTATTCAATTTATGATTCAATTTATGATTCAATTCATGATTTATGATTCATGATTCAATTCATGATTCATAATTTAATTCATGACTCATGATTCAATTCATGATTCATGATTCAATTCATGATTCATGATTCATGATTCAATTCATGATTCAATTCATGATTCATGATTCAATTCATGATTCATGATTCAATTCATGATTCGTGATTCGTGATTCAATTCATGATTCAATTCATGATTCATGATTTAATTCATGATTCATGATTCAATATATGATTCAATTCATGATTCATGATTCATGAATTATGATTCAATTCATGATTCATGATTCAATTCAAGATTCATGATTCATGATTCAATTCATGATTCAATTCATGATTCATGATTCAATTCATGATTCATGATTCAATTTATGATTCATGATTCAATTCATGATTCGTGATTCATGATTCAATTCATGATTCAATTCATGATTCATGATTCAATTCATGATTCATGATTCAATTCATGAATTATGATTCAATTCATGATTCATGATTCAATTCATGATTCAATTCATGATATAATTCATGATTCAATTCACGATTCATGATTCAATTCATGATTTATGATTAAATTCATGATTCATGATTCATGATTGAATTCATGACTCATGATTCATGATTCATGATTCATGATTTAATTCATGATTCATGATTCAATTCATGATTCATGATTCAATTCATGATTCATTTCATGATTCATGATTTATTATTCAATTCATGATTTATGATTTGATTCATATATCTTGATTCGATTCATGATTCATGATTCATGATTGAATTCATGACTCATGATTAATGATTCATGATTCATGATTTAATTCATGATTCATGATTAAATTCATGATTCATTTCATGATTCATGATTTATGATTCAATTTATGATTTAAGATTTGATTCATGATTCATGAATCTTGATTCGATTCATGATTCATGATTTATGATTCAATTCATGATTCATGATTCATGATTTGATTCATGATTCATGATTCATGATTCATGATTCATGATTCAATTCATGTTTCCTGATTCATGATTCATAATTCATGATTCAATTCATGATTCATGATTCAATTCATGATTCATGATTCAATTCATGGTTCATGATTCAATCCATGATTCATGATTCAATCCATGATTCATGATTCAATATATGATTCAATTCATGATTCATGATTCAAATCATAATTCATGATTCATGATTCAATTCATGATTCATGATTCAATTCATGATTCATTATTCATGACTCAATTCATGATTCATGATTCAATTCATGATTCATTATTCGATTCATGATTCATGAATTATGATTCAATTCATGATTCATGATTCAATTCAAGATTCATGATTCATGATTCAATTCATGATTCAATTCATGATTCATGATTCAATTCATGATTCATGATTCAATTTATGATTCATGATTCAATTCATGATTCGTGATTCATGATTCAATTCATGATTCAATTCATGATTCATGATTCAATTCATGATTCATGATTCAATTCATGAATTATGATTCAATTCATGATTCATGATTCAATTCATGATTCAATTCATGATATAATTCATGATTCAATTCACGATTCATGATTCAATTCATGATTTATGATTAAATTCATGATTCATGATTCATGATTGAATTCATGACTCATGATTCATGATTCATGATTCATGATTTAATTCATGATTCATGATTCAATTCATGATTCATGATTCAATTCATGATTCATTTCATGATTCATGATTTATTATTCAATTCATGATTTATGATTTGATTCATATATCTTGATTCGATTCATGATTCATGATTCATGATTGAATTCATGACTCATGATTAATGATTCATGATTCATGATTTAATTCATGATTCATGATTAAATTCATGATTCATTTCATGATTCATGATTTATGATTCAATTTATGATTTAAGATTTGATTCATGATTCATGAATCTTGATTCGATTCATGATTCATGATTTATGATTCAATTCATGATTCATGATTCATGATTTGATTCATGATTCATGATTCATGATTCATGATTCATGATTCAATTCATGTTTCCTGATTCATGATTCATAATTCATGATTCAATTCATGATTCATGATTCAATTCATGATTCATGATTCAATTCATGGTTCATGATTCAATCCATGATTCATGATTCAATCCATGATTCATGATTCAATATATGATTCAATTCATGATTCATGATTCAAATCATAATTCATGATTCATGATTCAATTCATGATTCATGATTCAATTCATGATTCATTATTCATGACTCAATTCATGATTCATGATTCAATTCATGATTCATTATTCGATTCATGATTCATGATTCATGATTTAATTCATGATTCATGATTCATGATTCATGATTCATGATTCATGATTCAATTCATGATTCCTGATTCATGTTTCAATTCATGATTCAATTCATGATTCATGGTTCAATTCATGATTCATGATTCAATATATGATTCAATTCATGATTCATGATTCATGATTCATGATTCAATTCATGATTCATGATTCATGTTTCAATTCATGATTCAATTCATGATTCATGGTTCAATTCATGATTCATGATTCAATATATGATTCAATTCATGATTCATGAATCATTATTCAATTTATGATTGAATTCATGATTCATGATTCATGATTTGATTCATGATTCATGATTCATGATTCAATTCATGATTCATGATTCAATTCATGATTCATGAATCATTATTCAATTTATGATTCAATTTATGATTCAATTCATGATTTATGATTCATGATTCAATTCATGATTCATAATTTAATTCATGACTCATGATTCAATTCATGATTCATGATTCAATTCATGATTCATGATTCATGATTCAATTCATGATTCAATTCATGATTCATGATTCAATTCATGATTCATGATTCAATTCATGATTCGTGATTCGTGATTCAATTCATGATTCAATTCATGATTCATGATTTAATTCATGATTCATGATTCAATATATGATTCAATTCATGATTCATGATTCATGAATTATGATTCAATTCATGATTCATGATTCAATTCAAGATTCATGATTCATGATTCAATTCATGATTCAATTCATGATTCATGATTCAATTCATGATTCATGATTCAATTTATGATTCATGATTCAATTCATGATTCGTGATTCATGATTCAATTCATGATTCAATTCATGATTCATGATTCAATTCATGATTCATGATTCAATTCATGAATTATGATTCAATTCATGATTCATGATTCAATTCATGATTCAATTCATGATATAATTCATGATTCAATTCACGATTCATGATTCAATTCATGATTTATGATTAAATTCATGATTCATGATTCATGATTGAATTCATGACTCATGATTCATGATTCATGATTCATGATTTAATTCATGATTCATGATTCAATTCATGATTCATGATTCAATTCATGATTCATTTCATGATTCATGATTTATTATTCAATTCATGATTTATGATTTGATTCATATATCTTGATTCGATTCATGATTCATGATTCATGATTGAATTCATGACTCATGATTAATGATTCATGATTTAATTCATGATTCATGATTAAATTCATGATTCATTTCATGATTCATGATTTATGATTCAATTTATGATTTAAGATTTGATTCATGATTCATGAATCTTGATTCGATTCATGATTCATGATTTATGATTCAATTCATGATTCATGATTCATGATTTGATTCATGATTCATGATTCATGATTCATGATTCATGATTCAATTCATGTTTCCTGATTCATGATTCATAATTCATGATTCAATTCATGATTCATGATTCAATTCATGATTCATGATTCAATTCATGGTTCATGATTCAATCCATGATTCATGATTCAATCCATGATTCATGATTCAATATATGATTCAATTCATGATTCATGATTCAAATCATAATTCATGATTCATGATTCAATTCATGATTCATGATTCAATTCATGATTCATTATTCATGACTCAATTCATGATTCATGATTCAATTCATGATTCATTATTCGATTCATGATTCATGATTCATGATTTAATTCATGATTCATGATTCATGATTCAATTCATGATTCCTGATTCATGATTCATAATTCATGATTCAATTCATGATTCATGATTCATGATTCAATTCATGATTCCTGATTCATGATTCATAATTCATGATTCAATTAATGATTCATGATTCAATTCATGATTCATGATTCAATTCATGATTCATGATTCAATCCATGATTCATGATTCAATTCATGATTCATGATTCTATATATATGATTCAATTCATGATTCATGATTCAAATCATAATTCATGATTCATGATTCTATTCATGATTCATGATTCAATTCATGATTCATTATTCGATTCATGATTCATGATTCATGATTTAATTCATGATTCCTGATTCAATTCATGATTCATGATTCATGATTCAATTCATGAATCATGATTCATGATTCAATTCATGATTCATGATTTATGATTCAATTCATGATTCATGATTTATGATTCAATTCATGATTCATGATTTATGATTCAATTCATGATTCATGATTTATGATTCAATTCATGATTCATGATTCATGATTCATGATTTGATTCATGATTTATGATTTATGAATCATGATTCATGATTTATGATTTATGAATTATGAGTCATGATTCATGAATCATGATTTGATTCATGATTCATGATTTATGATTCAATTCATGATTCATGATTGATGATTTGATTCATGATTCATGATTCAATTCATGATTCATGATTGAATTCATGATTCATGATTTAATTCATGATTCATTTAAGGATTCATGAATCATGATTTGATTCATGATTTATAAATCATGAATCATGATTCAATTCATGATTTATGATTCATTTCATGATTCAATTCATGAATCATGATTTGATTCATGATTCGTGATTCATTTCATGATTCATGATTCATGATTCAATTCATAATTTATGATTCATGATTCAATTCATGATTCAATTCATGATTCATGGTTCAATTCATGATTCATGATTCAATTTATGATTCAATTCATGATTCATGATTTAAATTATAATTCATGATTCATGATTCAATTCATGATTCATGATTCAATTCATGATTCATGATTTATGATTCAATTCATAATTCATGATTCATGAATCATGATTCGATTCATGATTCATGATTTATGAATCATGATTCATGATTTATGATTCATGAATCATGATTTGATTCATGATTCATGATTTATGATTCAATTCATGATTCATGATTTAATTCATGATTCATTTAAGGATTCATGATTTATGATTAAATTCATGATTTATGATTCGATTCATGATTCATGATTCAATTCATGATTCGTGATTTAATTCATGATTCATTTAAGGATTCATGAATCATGATTTGATTCATGATTTATAAATCATGAATCATGATTCAATTCATGATTCATGATTCATTTCATGATTCAATTCATGAATCATGATTTGATTCATGATTCGTGATTCATTTCATGATTCATGATTCATGATTCAATTCATAATTTATGATTCATGATTCAATTCATGATTCAATTCATGATTCATGGTTCAATTCATGATTCATGATTCAATATATGATTCAATTCATGATTCATGAATCATTATTCAATTTATGATTCAATTCATGATTCATGATTTAAATCATAATTCATGAATCATGATTCAATTCATGATTCATGATTCATTATTCAATTCATGATTCATGATTCATGATTTGATTCATGATTCATGATTTGATTCATGATTCATGATTCATGATTCAATTCATGATTCATGATTCAATTCATGATTCATGATTCAATTCATGATTCATGATTCATGATTCATGATTCAATTCATGATTCATGATTCAATTCATGATTCATGATTCAATTCATGATTCATGATTCATGATTCAATTCATGATTCATGATTCATGATTCAAGATTCAATTCATGATTCATGATTCAATCCATGATTCATGATTCATGATTCAATTCATGAATCATGATTGAATTCATGATTCATGATTCAACATATGATTCAATTCATGATTCATGATTCAAATCATAATTCATGATTCATGATTGAATTCATGATTCATGATTCAATTCATGATTCATTATTCATGACTCAATTTATGATTCATGATTCAATTCATGATTCATGATTCATTATTCGATTAATGATTCATGATTCATGATTTAATTCATGATTCATGATTCACTATTCGATTCATGATTCATGATTCATGATTCATGATTTAATTCATGATTCATGATTCAAATCATGACTCATGATTCATGATTCAATTCAGAAATTATGATTTAATTCATGAGTCATGATTCAATTCATGATTCAATTCATGATTCATGATTCAATTCATGATTCATGATTCAATTCATGATTCATGATTCATGATTCAATTCATGATTCATGATTCAATTCATGACTCATGATTTAATTCATGATTCATCATTCATGATTTAATTCATGATTCATTTAATGATTCATGAATTATGATTCAATTCATGATTTATAAATCGATTCATGATTTATGAATCATGATTCTATTCATGATTCATGATTTATGATTTGATTCATGATTCATGATTAAATTCTTGAATCATGATTTGATTCATGATTCATGATTCATTTCATGATTTATGATTCATGATTCATGATTCAATTCATGATTCATGATTCATGATTCAATTCATGATTCAATTCTTGAATCATGATTTGATTCATGATTCATTTCATGATTCATGATTCATTTCATGATTCATGATTCATGATTCAATTCATGATTCATGATTCATGATTCAATTCATGATTCAATTCATGATTCATGATTCAATTCATGATTCAATTCATGATTCATGATTCAATTCATGATTCATGATTCAATTCATGATTCATGATTCATGATTCAATTCATGATTCATGATTCATGATTCATGATTCAATTCATGATTCATGATTCAATCCATGATTCATGATTCAATTCATGAATCATGATTGAATTCATGATTCATGATTCAATATATGATTCAATTCATGATTCATGATTCAAATCATAATTCATGATTCATGATTCAATTCATGATTCCTGATTCAATTCATGATTCATTATTCATGACTCAATTTATGATTCATGATTCAATTCATGATTCATGATTCATTATTCGATTAATGATTCATGATTCATGATTTAATTCATGATTCATGATTCACTATTCGATTCATGATTCATGATTCATGATTCATGATTTAATTCATGATTCATGATTCAAATCATGACTCATGATTCATGATTCAATTCACAAATTATGATATAATTTATGAGTCATGATTCAATTCTTGATTCAATTCATGATTCATGATTCAATTCATGATTCATGATTCAATTCATGATTCATGATTCAATTCATGATACATGATTCAATTCATGACTCATGATTTAATTCATGATTCATCATTCATGATTTAATTCATGATTGATTTAATGATTCATGAATTATGATTCAATTCATGATTTATAAATCGATTCATGATTTATGAATCATGATTCTATTCATGATTCATGATTTGATTCATGATTCATGATTAAATTCTTGAATCATGATTTGATTCATGATTCATGATTCATTTCATGATTTATGATTCATGATTCATGATTCAATTCATGATTCATGATTCATAATTAAATTCTTGAATCATGATTTGATTCATGATTCATGATTCATTTCATGATTTATGATTCATGATTCATGATTCAATTCATGATTCATGATTCATGATTCAATTCATGATTCAATTCATGATTCATGATTCAATTCATGATTCGTGATTCGTGATTCAATTCATGATTCAATTCATGATTCATGATTTAATTCATGATTCATGATTCAATATATGATTCAATTCATGATTCATGATTCATGAATTATGATTCAATTCATGATTCATGATTCAATTCATGATTAATGATTCAATTTATGATTCATGATTCAATTCAAGATTCATGATTTATGATTCAATTCATGATTCAATTCATGATTCATGATTCAATCCATGATTCATGATTCAATCCATGATTCATGATTCATGATTCAATTCATGATTCATGATTCAATTCATGATTCATGATTCAATATATGATTCAATATATGATTCAATTCATGATTCATGATTCAAATCATAATTCATGATTCATGACTCAATTCATGATTCATGATTCAATTCATGATTCATGATTCATTATTCGATTCATGATTCATGATTCATGATTTAATTCATGATTCATGATTCACTATTCGATTCATGATTCATGATTCATGATTTAATTCATGATTCATGATTCAATTCATGATTCACGATTCATGATTAAATTCATGATTCATGATTTATGATTCAATTCATGATTCATGATTTATGATTCAATTCATGATTCATGATTTATGATTCAATTCATGATTCATGATTTATGATTCAATTCATGATTCATGATTCATGAATCATGATTTGATTCATGATTCATGATTTATGAATCATGATTCATAATTTATGATTTATGAATTATGAGTCATGATTCATGAATCATGATTTCATTCATGATTCATGATTTATGATTCAATTCATGATTCATGATTGATGATTTGATTCATGATTCATGATTCAATTCATGATTCATGATTCAATTCATGATTCATGAATCATGATTCAATTTATGATTCAATTCATGATTCATGATTTAAATCATAATTCATGATTTATGATTCAATTCATGATTCATGATTCAATTCATGATTCATGATTTATGATTCAATTCATGATTTATGATTCATGATTCAATTCATGATTCATGATTTATGATTCAATTCATGATTCATGATTCATGAATCATGATTCAATTCATGATTCATGATTTATGAATCATGATTCATGATTTATGATTCATGAATCATGATTTGATTCATGATTCATGATTCAATTCATGATTCATGATTCATGATTTGATTCATGATTCATGATTCATGATTCAATTCATGATTCATGATTCAATTCATAATTCATGAATCATGATTCAATTCATGATTTAATTCATGCTTCATGATTCAATTCATGATTCATGATTCATTTCATGATTCATGATTTATGATTCAATTCATGATTCATGATTCATGATTTAATTCATGATTCATGATTCATGATTCATGATTCAATTCATGATTCATTTCATGATTCATGATTTATGATTCAATTCATGATTTACGATTCGATTCATGATTCATGATTCAATTCATGAATTATGATTCAATTCATGATTCATGATTCAATTCATGATTTAATTCATGATTCATGATACATTATTCAATTCATGATTCATGATTTAATTCATCATATCTGTTTCATGATTCATGATTCATGATTCATGATTCATGATTTAATTCATGATTCATGATTCAATTCATGATTCAATTCATGCTTCATGATTTGATTCATGATTCAATTCATGATTCAATTCATGATTTATGATTTAATTTATGATTCATGATTTAATTCATGATTCATGATTCATGATTCAATTCATGACTCATGATTCAATTCATGATTCAATTCATGATTTATGATTCAATTCATGATTCATGATTCATGATTTAATTCATGATTTATGATTCATGATTCAATTCATGACTCATGATTCATGATTCATGATTTAATTCATTATTCATTTAATGATTCATTATTTATGATTCAATTCATGATTTATGAATCGATTCATGATTCATGATTTAATTCATGATTTATGATTCATGATTCAATTCATGACTCATGATTCATCATTCATGATTTAATTCATGATTCATTTTATGATTCATGATTTATCATTCAATTCATGATTTACGATTCGAATTAATGATTAATGATTCATGATTCAATTCATGATTCATGATTCATGAATCATGATTCGATTTATGATTCATGATTCATAAATTATGATTCGATTCATTATTCATGATTCATGATTCAATTCATGATTCAATTCATGCTTCATGATTCAATTCATGATTCAATTCATGCTTCATTATTCAATTCATGATTCATGATTCATGATTCATGATTTGATTCATGATTCAATTTATGAATCATGATTCAATTCATGATTCATGAATCAATTCATGATTTAATTCATGATTCCTGATTCAATTCATGATTCATGATTCAATTCATGATTCATGATTCAATTCATGATTCAATTCATGAATCATGATTTGATTCATGATTCGTGATTCATTTCATGATTTATGATTCATGATTCAATTCATGATTCATGATTCATGATTCAATTCATGATTCAATTAATGATTCAATTCATGATTCATGGGTCAATTCATGATTCATGATTCAATATATGATTCAATTCATGATTCATGAATCATTATTCAATTTATGATTCAATTCATGATTCATGATTTAAATCATAATTCATGAATCATGATTCAATTCATGATTCATGATTCATTATTCAATTCATGATTCATGATTCATGATTTGATTCATGATTCATGATTCATGATTCAATTCATGATTCATGATTCAATTCATGATTCATGATTCATGATTCATGATTCAATTCATGATTCATGATTCATGTTTCAATTCATGATTCAATTCATGATTCATGGTTCAATTCATGATTCATGATTCAATATATGATTCAATTCATGATTCATGATTCATGATTCAATTCATGATTCATGATTCATGTTTCAATTCATGATTCAATTCATGATTCATGGTTCAATTCATGATTTATGATTCAATATATGATTCAATTCATGATTCATGAATCATTATTCAATTTATGATTCAATTCATGATTCATGATTTAAATCATAATTCATGAATCATGATTCAATTCATGATTCATGATTCATGATTGAATTCATGATTCATGATTCATGATTTGATTCATGATTCATGATTCATGATTCAATTCATGATTCATGATTCAATTCATGATTCATGAATCATTATTCAATTTATGATTCAATTCATGATTTATGATTCATGATTCAATTCATGATTCATAATTTAATTCATGACTCATGATTCAATTCATGATTCATGATTCAATTCATGATTCATGATTCATGATTCAATTCATGATTCAATTCATGATTCATGATTCAATTCATGATTCATGATTCAATTCATGATTCGTGATTCGTGATTCAATTCATGATTCAATTCATGATTCATGATTTAATTCATGATTCATGATTCAATATATGATTCAATTCATGATTCATGATTCATGAATTATGATTCAATTCATGATTCATGATTCAATTCAAGATTCATGATTCATGATTCAATTCATGATTCAATTCATGATTCATGATTCAATTCATGATTCATGATTCAATTTATGATTCATGATTCAATTCATGATTCGTGATTCATGATTCAATTCATGATTCATGATTCAATTCATGATTCATGATTCAATTCATGAATTATGATTCAATTCATGATTCATGATTCAATTCATGATTCAATTCATGATATAATTCATGATTCAATTCACGATTCATGATTCAATTCATGATTTATGATTTATGAATCATGATTCATGATTTATGATTCATGAATCATGATTCATGATTTATGATTCATGAATCATGATTTGATTCATGATTCATGATTCAATTCATGATTCATGATTCATGATTTGATTCATGATTCATGATTCATGATTCAATTCATGATTCATGATTCAATTCATGATTCATGAATCATGATTCAATTCATGATTTAATTCATGCTTCATGATTCAATTCATGATTCATGATTAATTTCATGATTCATGATTTATGATTCAATTCATGATTCATGATTCATGATTTAATTCATGATTCATGATTCATGATTCATGATTCAATTTATGATTCATTTCATGATTCATGATTTATGATTCAATTCATGATTTACGATTCGATTCATGATTCATGATTCAATTCATGAATTATGATTCAATTCATGATTCATGATTCAATTCATGATTCAATTCATGATTCATGATACATTATTCGATTCATGATTCATGATTTAATTCATCATATCTGTTTCATGATTCATGATTCATGATTCATGATTCATGATTCATGATTTAATTCATGATTCATGATTCAATTCATGATTCAATTCATGCTTCATGATTTGATTCATGATTCAATTCATAATTCAATTCATGATTTATGATTTAATTTATGATTCATTATTTAATTCATGATTCATGATTCAATTCATGACTCATGATTCAATTCATGATTCATTATTCAATTCATGATTCAATTCATGATTTATGATTCAATTCATGATTCATGATTCATGATTTAATTCATGATTTATGATTCATGATTCAATTCATGACTCATGATTCATGATTTAATTCATGATTCATTTCATGATTCATGATTTATCATTCAATTCATGATTTACGATTCGATTCATGATTAATGATTCATGATTCAATTCATGATTGATGATTCATGAATCATGATTCGATTTATGATTCATGATTCATGAATCATGATTCGATTCATGATTCATGATTCATGATTCAATTCATGATAAATGATTCATGATTCAATTCATGATTCATGATTCATGATTTATGATTCAATTCATGATTCATGATTCAATTCATGACTCATGATTCAATTCATGATTCATGATTCAATTCATGATTCATGATTTAATTCATTATTCATTTAATGATTCATTATTTATGATTCAATTCATGATTTATGAATCGATTCATGATTCATGATTTAATTCATGATTTATGATTCATGATTCAATTCATGACTCATGATTCATCATTCATGATTTAATTCATGATTCATTTTATGATTCATGATTTATCATTCAATTCATGATTTACGATTCGAATTAATGATTAATGATTCATGATTCAATTCATGATTCATGATTCATGAATCATGATTCGATTTATGATTCATGATTCATGAATCATGATTCGATTCATTATTCATGATGCATGATTGAATTCATGATTCAATTCATGCTTCATGATTCAATTCATGATTCAATTCATGCTTCATTATTCAATTCATGATTCATGATTCATGATTTGATTCATGATTCAATTTATGAATCATGATTCAATTCATGATTCATGATTCAATTCATTATTTAATTCATGATTCCTGATTCAATTCATGATTCATGATTCAATTCATGATTCATGATTCAATTCATGATTCAATTCATGAATCATGATTTGATTCATGATTCGTGATTCATTTCATGATTTATGATTCATGATTCAATTCATGATTCATGATTCATGATTCAATTCATGATTCAATTCATGATTCAATTCATGATTCAATTCATGATTCATGGGTCAATTCATGATTCATGATTCAATATATGATCCAATTCATGATTCATGAATCATTATTCAATTTATGATTCAATTCATGATTCATGATTTAAATCATAATTCATGAATCATGATTCAATTCATGATTCATGATTCATTATTCAATTCATGATTCATGATTCATGATTTGATTCATGATTCATGATTCATGATTCAATTCATGATTCATGATTCAATTCATGATTCATGATTCATGATTCATGATTCAATTCATGATTCATGATTCATGTTTCAATTCATGATTCAATTCATGATTCATGGTTCAATTCATGATTCATGATTCAATATATGATTCAATTCATGATTCATGATTCATGATTCATGATTCAATTCATGATTCATGATTCATGTTTCAATTCATGATTCAATTCATGATTCATGGTTCAATTCATGATTCATGATTCAATATATGATTCAATTCATGATTCATGAATCATTATTCAATTTATGATTCAATTCATGATTCATGATTTAAATCATAATTCATGAATCATGATTCAATTCATGATTCATGATTCATGATTGAATTCATGATTCATGATTCATGATTTGATTCATGATTCATGATTCATGATTCAATTCATGATTCATGATTCAATTCATGATTCATGAATCATTATTCAATTTATGATTCAATTCATGATTTATGATTCATGATTCAATTCATGATTCATAATTTAATTCATGACTCATGATTCAATTCATGATTCATGATTCAATTCATGATTCATGATTCATGATTCAATTCATGATTCAATTCATGATTCATGATTCAATTCATGATTCATGATTCAATTCATGATTCATGATTCAATTCATGATTCGTGATTCGTGATTCAATTCATGATTCAATTCATGATTCATGATTTAATTCATGATTCATGATTCAATATATGATTCATGATTCAATTCATGATTCGTGATTCATGATTCAATTCATGATTCAATTCATGATTCATGATTCAATTCATGATTCATGATTCAATTCATTAATTATGACTCAATTCATGATTCATGATTCAATTCATGATTCAATTCATGATATAATTCATGATTCAATTCACGATTCGTGATTCAATTCATGATTTATGATTAAATTCATGATTCATGATTCATGATTGAATTCATGATTCATTATTCGATTCATGATTCATGATTCATGATTTAATTCATGATTCATGATTCATGATTCATGATTCATGATTCAATTCATGATTCCTGATTCATGATTCATAATTCATGATTCAATTCATGATTCATGATTTATGATTCAATTCATGATTCCTGATTCATGATTCATAATTCATGATTCAATTAATGATTCATGATTCAATTCATGATTCATGATTCAATTCATGATTCATGATTCAATCCATGATTCATGATTCAATTCATGATTCATGATTCAATATATGATTCAATTCATGATTCATGATTCAAATCATAATTCATGATTCATGATTCTATTCATGATTCATGATTCAATTCATGATTCATTATTCGATTCATGATTCATGATTCATGATTTAATTCATGATTCATGATTCAATTCATGATTCATGATTCATGATTCAATTCATGATTCATGATTCATGATTCAATATTTATGATTCATTTCATGATTCATGATTTATGATTCAATTTATGATTTAAGATTTGATTCATGATTCATGAATCTTGATTCGATTCATGATTCATGATTTATGATTCAATTCATGATTCATGATTTGATTCATGATTCATGATTCATGATTCATGATTCATGATTCAATTCATGTTTCCTGATTCATGATTCATAATTCATGATTCAATTCATGATTCATGATTCAATTCATGATTCATGATTCAATTCATGGTTCATGATTCAATCCATGATTCATGATTCAATCCATGATTCATGATTCAATATATGATTCAATTCATGATTCATGATTCAAATCATAATTCATGATTCATGATTCAATTCATGATTCATGATTCAATTCATGATTCATTATTCATGACTCAATTCATGATTCATGATTCAATTCATGATTCATTATTCGATTCATGATTCATGATTCATGATTTAATTCATGATTCATGATTCATGATTCATGATTCATGATTCAATTCATGATTCCTGATTCATGATTCATAATTCATGATTCAATTCATGATTCATGATTCATGATTCAATTCATGATTCCTGATTCATGATTCATAATTCATGATTCAATTAATGATTCATGATTCAATTCATGATTCATGATTCAATTCATGATTCATGATTCAATCCATGATTCATGATTCAATTTATGATTCATGATTCAATATATGATTCAATTCATGATTCATGATTCAAATCATAATTCATGATTCATGATTCTATTCATGATTCATGATTCAATTCATGATTCATTATTCGATTCATGATTCATGATTCATGATTTAATTCATGATTCATGATTCAATTCATGATTCATGATTCATGATTCAATTCATGATTCATGATTCATGATTCAATTCATGATTCATGATTTATGATTCAATTCATGATTCATGATTTATGATTCAATTCATGATTCCTGATTCATGAATCATGATTTGATTCATGATTTATGATTTATGAATCATGATTCATGATTTATGATTTATGAATTATGAGTCATGATTCATGAATCATGATTTAATTCATGATTCATGATTTATGATTCAATTCATGATTCATGATTGATGATTTGATTCATGATTCATGATTCAATTCATGATTCATGATTGAATTCATGATTCATGAATCATGATTCAATTTATGATTCAATTCATGATTCATGATTTAAATTATAATTCATGATTCATGATTCAATTCATGATTCATGATTCATGATTCAATTCATGATTCATGATTTATGATTCAATTCATAATTCATGATTCATGAATCATGATTCGATTCATGATTCATGATTTATGAATCATGATTCATGATTTATGATTCATGAATCATGATTTGATTCATGATTCATGATTTATGATTCAATTCATGATTCATGATTTAATTCATGATTCATTTAAGGATTCATGATTTATGATTAAATTCATGATTTATGATTCGATTCATGATTCATGATTCAATTCATGATTCGTGATTTAATTCATGATTCATTTAAGGATTCATGAATCATGATTTGATTCATGATTTATAAATCATGAATCATGATTCAATTCATGATTCATGATTCATTTCATGATTCAATTCATGAATCATGATTTGATTCATGATTCGTGATTCATTTCATGATTCATGATTCATGATTCAATTCATAATTCATGATTCATGATTCTATTCATGATTCAATTCATGATTCATGGTTCAATTCATGATTCATGATTCAACATATGATTCAATTCATGATTCATGATTCAAATCATAATTCATGATTCATGATTGAATTCATGATTCATGATTCAATTCATGATTCATTATTCATGACTCAATTTATGATTCATGATTCAATTCATGATTCATGATTCATTATTCGATTAATGATTCATGATTTAATTCATGATTCACTATTCGATTCATGATTCATGATTCATGATTCATGATTTAATTCATGATTCATGATTCAAATCATGACTCATGATTCATGATTCAATTCAAAAATTATGATTTAATTCATGAGTCATGATTCAATTCATGATTCAATTCATGATTCATGATTCAATTCATGATTCATGATTCAATTCATGATTCATGATTCAATTCATGATTCATGATTCAATTCATGACTCATGATTTAATTCATGATTCATCATTCATGATTTAATTCATGATTCATTTAATGATTAATGAATTATGATTCAATTCATGATTTATAAATCGATTCATGATTTATGAATCATGATTCTATTCATGATTCATGATTCATGATTTGATTCATGATTCATGATTAAATTCTTGAATCATGATTTGATTCATGATTCATGATTCATTTCATGATTTATGATTCATGATTCATGATTCAATTCATGATTCATGATTCATGATTCAATTAATGATTCAATTCATGATTCAATTCTTGAATCATGATTTGATTCATGATTCATGATTCATTTCATGATTCATGATTCATTTCATGATTCATGATTCATGATTCATGATTCAATTCATGATTCATGATTCATGATTCAATTCATGATTCAATTCATGATTCATGATTCATGATTCAATTCATGATTCAATTCATGATTCATGATTCAATTCATGATTCATGATTCAATTCATGATTCATGATTCATGATTCAATTCATGATTCATGATTCATGATTCATGATTCAATTCATGATTCATGATTCAATCCATGATTCATGATTCAATTCATGAATCATGATTGAATTCATGATTCATGATTCAATATATGATTCAATTCATGATTCATGATTCAAATCATAATTCATGATTCATGATTCAATTCATGATTCCTGATTCAATTCATGATTCATTATTCATGACTCAATTTATGATTCATGATTCAATTCATGATTCATGATTCATTATTCGATTAATGATTCATGATTCATGATTTAATTCATGATTCATGATTCACTATTCGATTCATGATTCATGATTCATGATTCATGATTTAATTCATGATTCATGATTCAAATCATGACTCATGATTCATGATTCAATTCACAAATTATGATTTAATTTATGAGTCATGATTCAATTCATGATTCAATTCATGATTCATGATTCAATTCATGATTCATGATTCAATTCATGATTCATGATTCAATTCATGATACATGATTCAATTCATGACTCATGATTTAATTCATGATTCATCATTCATGATTTAATTCATGATTCATTTAATGATTCATGAATTATGATTCAATTCATGATTTATAAATCGATTCATGATTTATGAATCATGATTCTATTCATGATTCATGATTTATGATTCAATTCATGATTCATGATTGATGATTTGATTCATGATTCATGATTCAATTCATGATTCATGATTCAATTCATGATTCATGAATCATGATTCAATTTATGATTCAATTCATGATTCATGATTTAAATTATAATTCATGATTCATGATTCAATTCATGATTCATGATTCATGATTCAATTCATGATTCATGATTTATGATTCAATTCATAATTCATGATTCATGAATCATGATTCGATTCATGATTCATGATTTATGAATCATGATTCATGATTTATGATTCATGAATCATGATTTGATTCATGATTCATGATTTATGATTCAATTCATGATTCATGATTTAATTCATGATTCATTTAAGGATTCATGATTTATGATTAAATTCATGATTTATGATTCGATTCATGATTCATGATTCAATTCATGATTCGTGATTTAATTCATGATTCATTTAAGGATTCATGAATCATGATTTGATTCATGATTTATAAATCATGAATCATGATTCAATTCATGATTCATGATTCATTTCATGATTCAATTCATGAATCATGATTTGATTCATGATTCGTGATTCATTTCATGATTCATGATTCATGATTCAATTCATAATTCATGATTCATGATTCTATTCATGATTCAATTCATGATTCATGGTTCAATTCATGATTCATGATTCAACATATGATTCAATTCATGATTCATGATTCAAATCATAATTCATGATTCATGATTGAATTCATGATTCATGATTCAATTCATGATTCATTATTCATGACTCAATTTATGATTCATGATTCAATTCATGATTCATGATTCATTATTCGATTAATGATTCATGATTTAATTCATGATTCACTATTCGATTCATGATTCATGATTCATGATTCATGATTTAATTCATGATTCATGATTCAAATCATGACTCATGATTCATGATTCAATTCAAAAATTATGATTTAATTCATGAGTCATGATTCAATTCATGATTCAATTCATGATTCATGATTCAATTCATGATTCATGATTCAATTCATGATTCATGATTCAATTCATGATTCATGATTCAATTCATGACTCATGATTTAATTCATGATTCATCATTCATGATTTAATTCATGATTCA
>NW_027446804.1:0-44191 GCF_038048845.1 Mixophyes fleayi | reverse complement strand
TTCATGATTCATAAATCATGAATCATGAATCGAATCATGATTCATGAATCACGAATCATGAATCGAATCATGATTCATGAATCGAATCATGATTCATGAATCATGAATTATGAATCGAATCATGATTCATAAATCATGAATCATGATTCATGAATCGAATCATGAATCGAATCATGATTCATGAATCGAATCATGATTCATGAATCATGAATCATGAATCGAATCATGATTCATAAATCATGAATCATGAATCGAATCATGATTCATGAATCATGAATCATGAATCGAATCATGATTCATGAATCAAGAATCATGAATCGCATCATGATTCATGAATCACGAATCATGAATCGCATCATGATTCATAAATCATGAATCATGAATCGAATTATGATTCATGAATCGAATCATGATTCATAAATCATGAATCATGAATCGAATCATGATTCATGAATCGAATCATGATTCATAAATCATGAATCATGAATCATGAATCGAATCATGATTCATGAATCGAATCATGATTCATGAATCGAATCATGATTCATGAATCGAATCATGAATCGAATCATGATTCATGAATCATGAATCATGAATCGAATCATGATTCATAAATCATGAATCATGAATCGAATCATGATTCATAAATCATGAATCATGAATCGAATCATGATTCATGAATCGAATCATGATTCATAAATCATTAATCATGAATCAAATCATATTCATGAATCGAATCATGATTCATGAATCACAAATCATGAATCGAATCATCATTCATGAATCATGAATTATGAATCGAATCATCATTCATGAATCGTAAATCATGAATCGAATCATGATTCATGAATCGAATCATGATTCATGAATCATTAATCATGAATCGAATCATGAATCATGATTCATGAATCATTAATCATGAATCGAATCATGATTCATGAATCATGATTCATGAATCGAATCATGATTCATGAATCGAATCATGATTCATGAATCGAATCATGAATCAAATCATGATTCATAAATCATGAATCATGAATCGAATCATGATTCATGAATCATGAGTCATGAATCGAATCATGATTCATAAATCATGAATCATGAATCGAATCATGATTCATAAATCATGAATCATGAATCGAATCATGATTCATAAATCATGAATCATGAATCGAATCATCATTCATGAATCGAATCATGATTCATGAATCGAATCATGAATCGAATCATGATTCATGAATCATGAATCATGAATCGAATCATGATTCATAAATCATGAATTATGAATCGAATCATGATTCATGAATCGAATCATGATTCATAAATCATGAATCATGAATCAAATCATGAATCATGAATCGAATCATGATTCATAAATCATGAATCATGAATCGAATCATGATTCATAAATCACAAATCATGAATCAAATCATGATTCATGAATTGAATCATGATTCATGAATCACAAATCATGAATCGAATCATCATTCATGAATCATGAAACATGAATCGAATCATCATTCATGAATCGTAAATCATGAATCGAATCATGATTCATGAATTGAATCATGATTTCATGAATCATTAATCATGAATCGAATCATGAATCATGATTCATGAATCATTAATCATGAATCGAATCATGATTCATGAATCATGAATCATGAATCGAATCATGATTCATGAATCGAATCATGAATCGAATCATGATTCATAAATCATGAATCATGAATCGAATCATGATTCATTAATCGAATCATGATTCATGAATCGAATCATGAATCGAATCATGATTCATAAATCATGAATCATGAATCGAATCATGATTCATAAATCATGAATCATGAATCGCATCATGATTCATAAATCATGAATCATGAATCGAATCATGATTCATGAATCGAATCATGATTCATAAATCATGAATCATGAATCGAATCATGATTCATGAATCGAATCATGATTCATAAATCATGAATCATGAATCGAATCATGATTCATGAATCGAATCATGATTCATGAATCGAATCATGATTCATGAATCGAATCATGAATCGAATCATGATTCATGAATCATGAATCATGAATCGAATCATGATTCATAAATCATGAATCATGAATCGAATCATGATTCATAAATCATGAATCATGAATCGAATCATGATTCATGAATCGAATCATGATTCATAAATCATTAATCATGAATCAAATCATATTCATGAATCGAATCATGATTCATGAATCACAAATCATGAATCGAATCATCATTCATGAATCATGAATTATGAATCGAATCATCATTCATGAATCGTAAATCATGAATCGAATCATGATTCATGAATCGAATCATGATTCATGAATCATTAATCATGAATCGAATCATGAATCATGATTCATGAATCATTAATCATGAATCGAATCATGATTCATGAATCATGATTCATGAATCGAATCATGATTCATGAATCGAATCATGATTCATGAATCGAATCATGAATCAAATCATGATTCATAAATCATGAATCATGAATCGAATCATGATTCATGAATCATGAGTCATGAATCGAATCATGATTCATAAATCATGAATCATGAATCGAATCATGATTCATAAATCATGAATCATGAATCGAATCATGATTCATAAATCATGAATCATGAATCGAATCATGATTCATAAATCATGAATCATGAATCGAATCATCATTCATGAATCGAATCATGAATCATGATTCATGAATCGAATCATGAATCGAATCATGATTCATGAATCATGAATCATGAATCGAATCATGATTCATAAATCATGAATCATGAATCGAATCATGATTCATAAATCATGAATTATGAATCGAATCATGATTCATGAATCGAATCATGATTCATAAATCATGAATCATGAATCAAATCATGAATCATGAATCGAATCATGATTCATGAATCACAAATCATGAATCGAATCATCATTCATGAATCATGAAACATGAATCGAATCATCATTCATGAATCGTAAATCATGAATCGAATCATGATTCATGAATTGAATCATGATTCATGAATCATTAATCATGAATCGAATCATGAATCATGATTCATGAATCATTAATCATGAATCGAATCATGATTCATGAATCATGAATCATGAATCGAATCATGATTCATGAATCGAATCATGATTCATGAATCGAATCATGAATCGAATCATGATTCATAAATCATGAATCATGAATCGAATCATGATTCATTAATCGAATCATGATTCATGAATCGAATCATGAATCGAATCATGATTCATAAATCATGAATCATGAATCGAATCATGATTCATAAATCATGAATCATGAATCGAATCATGATTCATGAATCATGAATCATGAATCGAATCAAGATTCATAAATCATGAATCATGAATCGAATCATGATTCATGAATCGAATCATGATTCATGAATCGAATCATGATTCATGAATCATGAATCATGAATCGAATCATGATTCATGAATCGAATCATGATTCATGAATCATGAATAATGAATCGAATCATGATTCATGAATCGAATCATGATTCATAAATCATGAATCATGAATCAAATCATGAATCATGAATCGAATCATGATTCATGAATCACAAATCATGAATCGAATCATCATTCATGAATCATGAAACATGAATCGAATCATCATTCATGAATCGTAAATCATGAATCGAATCATGATTCATGAATTGAATCATGATTCATGAATCATTAATCATGAATCGAATCATGAATCATGATTCATGAATCATTAATCATGAATCGAATCATGATTCATGAATCATGAATCATGAATCGAATCATGATTCATGAATCGAATCATGATTCATGAATCGAATCATGAATCGAATCATGATTCATAAATCATGAATCATGAATCGAATCATGATTCATTAATCGAATCATGATTCATGAATCGAATCATGAATCGAATCATGATTCATAAATCATGAATCATGAATCGAATCATGATTCATAAATCATGAATCATGAATCGAATCATGATTCATGAATCATGAATCATGAATCGAATCAAGATTCATAAATCATGAATCATGAATCGAATCATGATTCATGAATCGAATCATGATTCATGAATCGAATCATGATTCATGAATCATGAATCATGAATCGAATCATGATTCATGAATCGAATCATGATTCATGAATCATGAATAATGAATCGAATCATGATTCATGAATCGAATCATGATTCATGAATCGAATCATGAATCGAATCATGATTTATGAATCATGAATCATGAATCGAATCATGATTCATAAATCATGAATCATGAATCGAATCATGATTCATAAATCATGAATCATGAATCTAATCATGATTCATGAATCGAATCATGATTCATAAATCATGAATCATGAATCGAATCATGATTCATGAATCGAATCATGATTCATGAATCATGAATCATGAATCGAATCATGATTCATGAATCGAATCATGATTCATGAATCATGAATCATGAATCGAATCATGATTCATGAATCGAATCATGATTCATGAATCGAATCATGAATCGAATCATGATTTATGAATCATGAATCATGAATCGAATCATGATTCATAAATCATGAATCATGAATCGAATCATAATTCATAAATCATGAATCATGAATCGAATCATGATTCATGAATCGAATCATGATTCATAAATCATGAATCATAATTCGAATCATGATTCATGAATCGAATCATGATTCATAAATCATGAATCATGAATCGAATCATGATTCATGAATCGAATCATGATTCATGAATCATGAATCATGAATCGAATCATGATTCATAAATCATGAATCATGAATCGAATCATGATTCATGAATCGAATCATGATTCATAAATCATTAATCATGAATCTCAAATCATATTCATGAATCGAATCATGATTCATGAATCACAAATCATGAATCGAATCATCATTCATGAATCATGAATTATGAATCGAATCATCATTCATGAATCGTAAATCATGAATCGAATCATGATTCATGAATCGAATCATGATTCATGAATCATTAATCATGAATCGAATCATGAATCATGATTCATGAATCATTAATCATGAATCGAATCATGATTCATGAATCATGAATCATGAATCGAATCATGATTCATGAATCGAATCATGATTCATGAATCGAATCATGAATCAAATCATGATTCATAAATCATGAATCATGAATCGAATCATGATTCATGAATCATGAGTCATGAATCGAATCATGATTCATAAATCATGAATCATGAATCGAATCATGATTCATAAATCATGAATCATGAATCTAATCATGATTCATGAATCGAATCATGATTCATAAATCATGAATCATGAATCGAATCATCATTCATGAATCGAATCATGATTCATGAATCGAATCATGAATCGAATCATGATTCATGAATCATGAATCATGAATCGAATCATGATTCATAAATCATGAATCATGAATCGAATCATGATTCATAAATCATGAATTATGAATCGAATCATGATTCATGAATCGAATCATGATTCATAAATCATGAATCATGAATCAAATCATGAATCATGAATCGAATCATGATTCATAAATCATGAATCATGAATCGAATCATGATTCATAAATCACAAATCATGAATCAAATCATGATTCATGAATTGAATCATGATTCATGAATCACAAATCATGAATCGAATCATCATTCATGAATCATGAATCATGAATCGAATCATCATTCATGAATCGTAAATCATGAATCGAATCATGATTCATGAATCGAATCATGATTCATGAATCATTAATCATGAATCGAATCATGAATCATGATTCATGAATCATTAATCATGAATCGAATTATGATTCATGAATCATGAATCATGAATCGAATCGTGATTCATGAATCGAATCATGATTCATGAATCGAATCATGAATCGAATCATGATTCATAAATCATGAATCATGAATCGAATCATGATTCATGAATCATGAGTCATGAATCGAATCATGATTCATAAATCATGAATCATGAATCGAATCATGATTCATAAATCATGAATCATGAATCGAATCATGATTCATGAATCGAATCATGATTCATAAATCATGAATCATGAATCGAATCATGATTCATGAATCGAATCATGATTCATGAATCGAATCATGATTCATGAATCGAATCATGAATCGAATCATGATTCATGAATCATGAATCATGAATCGAATCATGATTCATAAATCATGAATCATGAATCGAATCATGATTCATAAATCATGAATCATGAATCGAATCATGATTCATGAATCGAATCATGATTCATAAATCATGAATCATGAATCAAATCATGATTCATGAATCGAATCATGATTCATAAATCATGAATCATGAATCAAATCATAATTCATGAATCACAAATCATGAATCAAATCATGATTCATGAATCATGAATCATGAATCAAATCATGATTCATGAATCGAATCATGATTCATGAATCACAAATCATGAATCGAATCATCATTCATGAATCATGAATCATGAATCGAATCATCATTCATGAATCATAAATCATGAATCGAATCAAGATTCATGAATCGAATCATGATTCATGAATCATGAATCATGAATCGAATCATGAATCATGATTCATGAATCATTAATCATGAATCGAATCATGATTCATGAATCATGAATCATGAATCGAATCATAAATCATGAATTGAATCATAAATCATGAATCATTAAATGAATCATGAATTGAATCATGAATCATGAATTAAATCATGAATCATGAATTAAATCATGAATCATGAATTGAATCATGAATCATGAATCATGAAATGAATCATAAATTGAATCATGTATCATGAATCATGAATTGAATCATGAATCATGAATTGAATCATGAATTGAATCATGAATCACGAATCATGAATTGAATCATGAATCATGAATTGAATCATGAATCATGAATCATGTAATGAATCATGAATCATGAATCAAATCATGATTCATGAATTGAATCATGAATTGAATCATGAATCATGAATTGAATCATGATTTATGAATCATGAATCAAGAATCGAATCATGATTCATGAATCATGAATCATGAATCGAATCATGATTCATAAATCATGATTAATGAATCGAATCATGATTCATGAATCATGAATCATGAATCGAATCATGATTCATAAATCATGAATCATGAATCGAATCATGATTCATGAATCATGAATCATGAATCGAATCATGATTCATAAATCATGAATCATGAATCGAATCATGATTCATGAATCATGAATCATGAATCGAATCATGATTCATGAATATCGAATCATGATTCGATTCATGATTCATGATTCATAAATCATGAATCATGAATCGAATCATGATTCATGAATCACCGAATCATGAATCGAATCATGATTCATGAATCGAATCATGATTCATGAATCATGAATTATGAATCGAATCATGATTCATAAATCATGAATCATGATTCATGAATCACGAATCATGAATCGAATCATGATTCATAAATCATTAATCATGAATCAAATCATATTCATGAATCGAATCATGATTCATGAATCACAAATCATGAATCGAATCATCATTCATGAATCATGAATTATGAATCGAATCATCATTCATGAATCGTAAATCATGAATCGAATCATGATTCATGAATCGAATCATGATTCATGAATCATTAATCATGAATCGAATCATGAATCATGATTCATGAATCATTAATCATGAATCAAATCATGATTCATGAATCGAATCATGATTCATGAATCGAATCATGAATCAAATCATGATTCATAAATCATGAATCATGAATCGAATCATGATTCATGAATCATGAGTCATGAATCGAATCATGATTCATAATTAATCATGAATCATGAATCGAATCATGATTCATAAATCAAGAATCATGAATCTAATCATGATTCATGAATCGAATCATGATTCATAAATCATGAATCATGAATCGAATCATCATTCATGAATCGAATCATGATTCATGAATCGAATCATGAATCGAATCATGATTCATGAATCATGAATCATGAATCGAATCATGATTCATAAATCATGAATCATGAATCGAATCATGATTCATAAATCATGAATTATGAATCGAATCATGATTCATGAATCGAATCATGATTCATAAATCATGAATCATGAATCAAATCATGAATCATGAATCGAATCATGATTCATAAATCATGAATCATGAATCGAATCATGATTCATAAATCACAAATCATGAATCAAATCATGATTCATGAATTGAATCATGATTCATGAATCACAAATCATGAATCGAATCATCATTCATGAATCATGAATCATGAATCGAATCATCATTCATGAATCGTAAATCATGAATCGAATCATGATTCATGAATCGAATCATGATTCATGAATCATTAATCATGAATCGAATCATGAATCATGATTCATGAATCATTAATCATGATTCGAATTATGATTCATGAATCATGAATCGTGAATCGAATCATGATTCATGAATCGAATCATGATTCATGAATCGAATCATGAATCGAATCATGATTCATAAATCATGAATCATGAATCGAATCATGATTCATGAATCATGAGTCATGAATCGAATCATGATTCATAAATCATGAATCATGAATCGAATCATGATTCATAAATCATGAATCATGAATCTAATCATGATTCATGAATCGAATCATGATTCATAAATCATGAATCATGAATCGAATCATGATTCATGAATCGAATCATGATTCATGAATCGAATCATGATTCATGAATCGAATCATGAATCGAATCATGATTCATGAATCATGAATCATGAATCGAATCATGATTCATAAATCATGAATCATGAATCGAATCATGATTCATAAATCATGAATCATGAATCGAATCATGATTCATGAATCGAATCATGATTCATAAATCATGAATCATGAATCAAATCATGATTCATGAATCGAATCATGATTCATAAATCATTGAATCATGAATCAAATCATAATTCATGAATCACAAATCATGAATCAAATCATGATTCATGAATCATGAATCATGAATCAAATCATGATTCATGAATCGAATCATGATTCATGAATCACAAATCATGAATCGAATCATCATTCATGAATCATGAATCATGAATCGAATCATCATTCATGAATCATAAATCATGAATCGAATCAAGATTCATGAATCGAATCATGATTCATGAATCATTAATCATGAATCGAATCATGAATCATGATTCATGAATCATTAATCATGAATCGAATCATGATTCATGAATCATGAATCATGAATCGAATCATAAATCATGAATTGAATCATAAATCATGAATCATTAAATGAATCATGAATTGAATCATGATCATGAATTAAATCATGAATCATGAATTAAATCATGAATCATGAATTGAATCATGAATCATGAATCATGAAATGAATCATAAATTGAATCATGTATCATGAATCATGAATTGAATCATGAATCATGAATTGAATCATGAATTGAATCATGATTTATGAATCATGAATCAAGAATCGAATCATGATTCATGAATCATGAATCATGAATCGAATCATGATTCATAAATCATGAATCATGAATCGAATCATGATTCATGAATCATGAATCATGAATCGAATCATGATTCATAAATCATGAATTATGAATCGAATCGTGATTCATGAATCAAGAATCATGAATCGAATCATGATTCATAAATCATGAATCATGAATCGAATCATGATTCATGAATCATGAATCATGAATCAAATCATGATTCATGAATCATGAATCATGAATCGAATCATGATTCATAAATCATGAATCATGAATCGAATCATGATTCATGAATCATGAATCATGAATCAAATCATGATTCATGAATCGAATCATGATTCGATTCATGATTCATGATTCATAAATCATGAATCATGAATCGAATCATGATTCATGAATCACGAATCATGAATCGAATCATGATTCATGAATCGAATCATGATTCATGAATCATGAATTATGAATCGAATCATGATTCATAAATCATGAATCATGATTCATGAATCACGAATCATGAATCGAATCATGATTCATGAATCAAATCATGATTCATGAATCATGAATCATGAATCGAATCATGATTCATAAATCATGAATCATGAATCGAATCATGATTCATGAATCATGAATCATGAATCGAATCATGATTCATGAATCACGAATCATGAATCGCATCATGATTCATGAATCACGAATCATGAATCGAATCATGATTCATGAATCGAATCATGATTCATGAATCATGAATCATGAATCGAATCATGAATCCTAAATCATGAATCATGAATCGAATCATGATTCATGAATCAAATCATGATTCATGAATGGAATCATGATTCATGAATCATGAATCATGAATCGAATCATGATTCATAAATCGAATCATGATTCATGAATCAAATCATGATTCATGAATCATGAATCATGAATCAAATCATGATTCATGAATCGAATCATGATTCATGAATCACAAATCATGAATCGAATCATCATTCATGAATCATGAATCGAATCATCATTCATGAATCGTAAATCATGAATCGAATCATCATTCATGAATCGAATCATGATTCATGAATCATTAATCATGAATCGAATCATGAATCATGATTCATGAATCATAAATAATGAATCGAATCATGATTCATGAATCATGAATCATGAATCGAATCATGATTCATGAATCGAATCATGAATCATGATTCATGAATCATAAATAATGAATCGAATCATGAATCATGATTCATGAATCATAAATAATGAATCGAATCATGATTCATGAATCATGAATCATGAATCGAATCATGATTCATGAATCGAATCATGATTCATGAATCGAATCATGAATCGAATCATGATTCATAAATCATGAATCATGAATCGAATCATGATTCATGAATTATGAGTCATGAATCGAATCATGATTAATAAATCATGAATCATGAATCGAATCATGATTCATGAATCATGAATCATGAATCGAATCATGATTCATAAATCATGAATCATGAATCGAATCATGATTCATGAATCATGAATCATTAATCGAATCATGATTCATGAATCGAATCATGATTCATGAATCGAATCATGAATCGAATCATGATTCATGAATCGAATCATGAATCGAATCATGATTCATGAATCATGAATCATGAATCGAATCATGATTCATAAATCATGAATCATGAATCGAATCATGATTCATGAATCATGAATCATGAATCAAATCATGAATCATGAATCGAATCATGATTCATGAATCACGAATCATGAATCGAATCATGATTCATGAATCGAATCATGATTCATAAATCATGAATCATGAATCGGAATCATGATTCATGAATCATGAATCATGAATCGAATCATGATTCATGATCATGAATCATGAATTGAATCATGATTCATGAATCACGAATCATGAATCGAATCATGATTCATTAATCGAATCATGATTCATGAATGGAATAATGATTCATGAATCATGAATCATGAATCGAATCATGATTCATGAATCGAAACATGATTCATGAATCGAATCATGAATCGAATCATGATTCATAAATCATGAATCATGAATCGAATCATGATTCATAAATCATGAATCATGAATCGAATCATGATTCATGAATCATGAATCATGAATCGAATCATGATTCATAAATCATGAATCATGAATCGAATCATGATTCATGAATCGAATCATGATTCATAAATCATGAATCGAATCATGATTCATGAATCATGAATCATGAATCGAATCATGATTCATGAATCGAATCATGATTCATGAATCACGAATCATGAATCGAATCATGATTCATGAATCATGAATCATGAATCGAATCATGATTCATGAATCGAATCATGATTCATGAATCACGAATCATGAATCGAATCATGATTCATGAATCGAATCATGATTCATGAATCACGAATCATGAATCGAATCATGATTCATGAATCACGAATCATGAATCGAATCATGATTCATGAATCACGATTCATGAATCGAATCATGATTCATGAATCACGAATCATGAATCGAATCATGATTCATGAATCGAATCATGATTCATGAATCATGAATCATGAATCGAATCATGATTCCTAAATCATGAATCATGAATCGAATCATGATTCCTAAATCATGAATCATGATCGAATCATGATTCATGAATTATGAATCATGAATCGAGTCATGATTCATAAATCATGAATCATGAATCGAATCATGATTCATGAATCGAATCATGATTCATGAATCGAATCATGATTCATAAATCATGAATCATGAATCGAATCATGATTCATTAATCGAATCATGATTCATGAATCGAATCATGAATCGAATCATGATTCATAAATCATGAATCATGAATCGAATCATGATTCATGAATCATGAATCATGAATCGAATCATGATTCATGAATCGAATCATGATTCATGAATCGAATCATGATTCATGAATCATGAATCATGAATCGAATCATGATTCATGAATCGAATCATGATTCATGAATCATGAATCATGAATCGAATCATGAATCATGAATCGAATCATGATTCATAAAGCATGAATCATGAATCGAATCATGATTCATAAATCATGAATCATGAATCGAATCATGATTCATAAATCATGATTCATGAATCGAATCATGATTCATGAATCACGAATCATGAATCGAATCATGATTCATGAATCGAATCATGATTCATGAATCATGAATCATGAATCGAATCATGATTCAGAAATCATGAATCATGAATCGAATCATGATTCATAAATCATGAATCATGAATCGAATCATGATTCACGAATCATGATTCATGAATCGAATCATGATTCATGAATCGAATCATGATTCATGAATCATGAATCATGAATCGAATCATGATTCCTAAATCATGAATCATGAATCGAATCATGATTCCTAAATCATGAATCATGAATCGAATCATGATTCCTAAATCATGAATCATGAATCGAATCATGATTCATGAATCATGAATCATGAATCGAGTCATGATTCATAAATCATGAATCATGAATCGAATCATGATTCATGAATCGAATCATGATTCATGAATCGAATCATGATTCATAAATCATGAATCATGAATCGAATCATGATTCATTAATCGAATCATGATTCATGAATCGAATCATGAATCGAATCATGATTCATAAATCATGAATCATGAATCGAATCATGATTCATAAATCATGAATCATAAATCGAATCATGATTCATGAATCATGAATCATGAATCGAATCATGATTCATGAATCATGAATCATGAATCGAATCATGATTCATGAATCGAATCATGATTCATGAATCATGAATCATGAATCGAATCATGATTCATGAATCATGAATCATGAATCGAATCATGATTCATGAATCGAATCATGATTCATGAATCATGAATCATGAATCGAATCATGATTCATGAATCGAATCATGATTCATGAATCATGAATCATGAATCGAATCATGATTCATGAATCGAATCATGATTTATGAATCGAATCATGAATCGAATCATGATTTATGAATCATGAATCATGAATCGAATCATGATTCATAAATCATGAATCATGAATCGAATCATGATTCATAAAGCATGAATCATGAATCGAATCATGATTCATAAATCATGAATCATGAATCGAATCATGATTCATAAATCATGATTCATGAATCGAATCATGATTCATGAATCACGAATCATGAATCGAATCATGATTCATGAATCGAATCATGATTCATGAATCATGAATCATGAATCGAATCATGATTCATAAATCATGAATCATGAATCGAATCATGATTCATGAATCATGAATCATGAATCGAATCATGATTCACGAATCATGATGCATGAATCGAATCATGATTCATGAATCGAATCATGATTCATGAATCAAGAATCATGAATCGAATCATGATTCATGAATCGAATCATGATTCATGAATCATGAATCATGAATCAAATCATGATTCATGAATCGAATCATGATTCATGAAATCGAATCATGAATCGAATCATGATTCATGAATCGAATCATGAATCGAATCATGATTCATAAATCATGAATCATGAATCGAATCATGATTCATGAATCATGAATCATGAATCGAATCATGATTCATGGATCATGAATCATGAATCGAATCATGATTCATGAATCGAATCATGATTCATGAATCACCGAATCATGAATCGAATCATGATTCATGAATCGAATCATGATTCATGAATCACGAATCATGAATCGAATCATGATTCATGAATCACGAATCATGAATCGAATCATGATTCATGAATCACGATTCATGAATCGAATCATGATTCATGAATCACGAATCATGAATCGAATCATGATTCATGAATCGAATCATGATTCATGAATCATGAATCATGAATCGAATCATGATTCCTAAATCATGAATCATGAATCGAATCATGATTCATGAATCATGAATCATGAATCGAGTCATGATTCATATATCATGAATCATGAATCGAATCATGATTCATGAATCGAATCATGATTCATGAATCGAATCATGATTTATGAATCATGAATCATGAATCGAATCATGATTTATGAATCATGAATCATGAATCGAATCATGATTCATAAATCATGAATCATGAATCGAATCATGATTCATAAAGCATGAATCATGAATCGAATCATGATTCATAAATCATGAATCATGAATCGAATCATGATTCATAAATCATGATTCATGAATCGAATCATGATTCATGAATCACGAATCGTGAATCGAATCATGATTCATGAATCGAATCATGATTCATGAATCATGAATCATGAATCGAATCATGATTCATAAATCATGAATCATGAATCGAATCATGATTCATGAATCATGAATCATGAATCGAATCATGATTCACGAATCATGATTCATGAATCGAATCATGATTCATGAATCGAATCATGATTCATGAATCAAGAATCATGAATCGAATCATGATTCATGAATCGAATCATGATTCATGAATCGAATCATGATTCATGAATCATGAATCATGAATCGAATCATGATTCATGAATCGAATCATGATTCATGAATCATGAATCATGAATCGAATCATGATTCATGGATCATGAATCATGAATCGAATCATGATTCATGGATCATATCTCATGAATCGAATCATGATTCATGAATCGAATCATGATTCATGAATCACGAATCATGAATCGAATCATGAATTCATGAATCGAATCATGATTCATGAATCACGAATCATGAATCGAACCATGATTCATGAATCACGAATCATGAATCGAAATCATGATTCATGAATCACGAATCATGAATCGAATCATGATTCATGAATCGAATCATGATTCATGAATCATGAATCATGAATCGAATCATGATTCCTAAATCATGAATCATGAATCGAATCATGATTCATGAATCATGAATCATGAATCGAGTCATGATTCATAAATCATGAATCATGAATCGAATCATGATTCATGAATCGAATCATGATTCATGAATCGAATCATGATTCATAAATCATGAATCATGAATCGAATCATGATTCATTAATCGAATCATGATTCATGAATCGAATCATGAATCGAATCATGATTCATAAATCATGAATCATGAATCGAATCATGATTCATAAATCATGAATCATGAATCGAATCATGATTCATGAATCATGAATCATGAATCGAATCAAGATTCATAAATCATGAATCATGAATCGAATCAATGATCATGAATCGAATCATGATTCATGAATCGAATCATGATTCATGAATCATGAATCATGAATCGAATCATGATTCATGAATCGAATCATGATTCATGAATCATGAATCATGAATCGAATCATGATTCATGAATCGAATCATGATTAATGAATCGAATCATGAATCGAATCATGATTTATGAATCATAAATCATGAATCGAATCATTATTCATAAATCATGAATCATGAATCGAATCATGATTCATAATCATGAATCATGAATCGAATCATGATTCATGAATCGAAATCATGATTCATTAAATCATGAATCATGAATCGAATCATGATTCATGAATCGAATCATGATTCATGATCAAATCATGATTAATGAATCGAATCATGAATCGAATCATGATTTATGAATCATAAATCATGAATCGAATCATGATTCATAAATCATGAATCATAAATCGAATCATGATTCATGAATCATGAATCATGAATCGAATCATGATTCATGAATCATGAATCATGAATCGAATCATGATTCATGAATCGAATCATGATTCATGAATCATGAATCATGAATCGAATCATGATTCATGAATCATGAATCATGAATCGAATCATGATTCATGAATCGAATCATGATTCATGAATCATGAATCATGAATCGAATCATGATTCATGAATCGAATCATGATTCATGAATCATGAATCATGAATCGAATCATGATTCATGAATCGAATCATGATTTATGAATCGAATCATGAATCGAATCATGATTTATGAATCATGAATCATGAATCGAATCATGATTCATAAATCATGAATCATGAATCGAATCATGATTCATAAAGCATGAATCATGAATCGAATCATGATTCATAAAGCATGAATCATGAATCGAATCATGATTCATAAATCATGAATCATGAATCGAATCATGATTCATAAATCATGATTCATGAATCGAATCATGATTCATGAATCACGAATCATGAATCGAATCATGATTCATGAATCGAATCATGATTCATGAATCATGAATCATGAATCGAATCATGATTCATAAATCATGAATCATGAATCGAATCATGATTCACGAATCATGAATCATGAATCGAATCATGATTCACGAATCATGATGCATGAATCGAATCATGATTCATGAATCGAATCATGATTCATGAATCAAGAATCATGAATCGAATCATGATTCATGAATCGAATCATGATTCATGAATCATGAATCATGAATCAAATCATGATTCATGAATCGAATCATGATTCATGAATCGAATCATGAATCGAATCATGATTCATGAATCGAATCATGAATCGAATCATGATTCATAAATCATGAATCATGAATCGAATCATGATTCATGAATCATGAATCATGAATCGAATCATGATTCATGGATCATGAATCATGAATCGAATCATGATTCATGAATCGAATCATGATTCATGAATCACGAATCATGAATCGAATCATGATTCATGAATCGAATCATGATTCATGAATCACGAATCATGAATCGAATCATGATTCATGAATCACGAATCATGAATCGAATCATGATTCATGAATCACGATTCATGAATCGAATCATGATTCATGAATCACGAATCATGAATCGAATCATGATTCATGAATCGAATCATGATTCATGAATCATGAATCATGAATCGAATCATGATTCCTAAATCATGAATCATGAATCGAATCATGATTCATGAATCATGAATCATGAATCGAGTCATGATTCATATATCATGAATCATGAATCGAATCATGATTCATGAATCGAATCATGATTCATGAATCGAATCATGATTTATGAATCATGAATCATGAATCGAATCATGATTTATGAATCATGAATCATGAATCGAATCATGATTCATAAATCATGAATCATGAATCGAATCATGATTCATAAAGCATGAATCATGAATCGAATCATGATTCATAAATCAATGAATCATGAATCGAATCATGATTCATAAATCATGATTCATGAATCGAATCATGATTCATGAATCACGAATCGTGAATCGAATCATGATTCATGAATCGAATCATGATTCATGAATCATGAATCATGAAATCGAATCATGATTCATAAATCATGAATCATGAATCGAATCATGATTCATGAATCATGAATCATGAATCGAATCATGATTCACGAATCATGATTCATGAATCGAATCATGATTCATGAATCGAATCATGATTCATGAATCAAGAATCATGAATCGAATCATGATTCATGAATCGAATCATGATTCATGAAATCGAATCAATCGAAATTCATGAATTCATGAATCATGAATCATGAATCGAATCATGATTCATGAATCGAATCATGATTCATGTAATCATGATTCATGGATCATGAATCATGAATCGAATCATGATTCATGGATCATATCTCATGAATCGAATCATGATTCATGAATCGAATCATGATTCATGAATCACGAATCATGAATCGAATCATGATTCATGAATCGAATCATGATTCATGAATCACGAATCATGAATCGAACCATGATTCATGAATCACGAATCATGAATCGAATCATGATTCATGAATCACGAATCATGAATCGAATCATGATTCATGAATCGAATCATGATTCATGAATCATGAATCATGAATCGAATCATGATTCCTAAATCATGAATCATGAATCGAATCATGATTCATGAATCATGAATCATGAATCGAGTCATGATTCATAAATCATGAATCATGAATCGAATCATGATTCATGAATCGAATCATGATTCATGAATCGAATCATGATTCATAAATCATGAATCATGAATCGAATCATGATTCATTAATCGAATCATGATTCATGAATCGAATCATGAATCGAATCATGATTCATAAATCATGAACTGATCGATCATGAATCGAATCATGATTCATAAATCATGAATCATGAATCGAATCATGATTCATGAATCATGAATCATGAATCGAATCAAGATTCATAAATCATGAATCATGAATCGAATCATGATTCATGAATCGAATCATGATTCATGAATCGAATCATGATTCATGAATCATGAATCATGAATCGAATCATGATTCATGAATCGAATCATGATTCATGAATCATGAATCATGAATCGAATCATGATTCATGAATCGAATCATGATTAATGAATCGAATCATGAATCGAATCATGATTTATGAATCATAAATCATGAATCGAATCATTATTCATAAATCATGAATCATGAATCGAATCATGATTCATAAATCATGAATCATGAATCGAATCATGATTCATGAATCGAATCATGATTCATAAATCATGAATCATGAATCGAATCATGATTCATGAATCGAATCATGATTCATGAATCAAATCATGATTCATGAATCAAATCATGAATCGAATCATGATTCATGAATCATGATTCATGAATCGAATCATGATTCATGAATCATGAATCATGAATCGAATCATGATTCATGAATCACGAATCATGAATCGCATCATGATTCATGAATCACGAATCATGAATCGAATCATGATTCATGAATCGAATCATGATTCATGAATCATGAATCATGAATCGAATCATGAATCCTAAATCATGAATCATGAATCGAATCATGATTCATGAATCAAATCATGATTCATGAATGGAATCATGATTCATGAATCATGAATCATGAATCGAATCATGATTCATAAATCGAATCATGATTCATGAATCAAATCATGATTCATGAATCATGAATCATGAATCAAATCATGATTCATGAATCGAATCATGATTCATGAATCACAAATCATGAATCGAATCATCATTCATGAATCATGAATCGAATCATCATTCATGAATCGTAAATCATGAATCGAATCATGATTCATGAATCGAATCATGATTCATGAATCATTAATCATGAATCGAATCATGAATCATGATTCATGAATCATAAATAATGAATCGAATCATGATTCATGAATCATGAATCATGAATCGAATCATGATTCATGAATCGAATCATGAATCATGATTCATGAATCATAAATAATGAATCGAATCATGATTCATGAATCATGAATCATGAATCGAATCATGATTCATGAATCGAATCATGATTCATGAATCGAATCATGAATCGAATCATGATTCATAAATCATGAATCATGAATCGAATCATGATTCATGAATCATGAGTCATGAATCGAATCATGATTAATAAATCATGAATCATGAATCGAATCATGATTCATGAATCATGAATCATGAATCGAATCATGATTCATAAATCATGAATCATGAATCGAATCATGATTCATAAATCATGAATCATGAATCGAATCATGATTCATGAATCATGAATCATTAATCGAATCATGATTCATGAATCGAATCATGATTCATGAATCGAATCATGAATCGAATCATGATTCATGAATCGAATCATGAATCGAATCATGATTCATGAATCATGAATCATGAATCGAATCATGATTCATAAATCATGAATCATGAATCGAATCATGATTCATGAATCATGAATCATGAATCAAATCATTGAATCATGAATCGAATCATGATTCATGAATCACGAATCATGAATCGAATCATGATTCATGAATCGAATCATGATTCATAAATCATGAATCATGAATCGAATCATGATTCATGAATCATGAATCATGAATCGAATCATGATTCATGAATCATGAATCATGAATTGAATCATGATTCATGAATCACGAATCATGAATCGAATCATGATTCATTAATCGAATCATGATTCATGAATGGAATAATGATTCATGAATTATGAATCATGAATCGAATCATGATTCATGAATCGAAACATGATTCATGAATCGAATCATGAATCGAATCATGATTCATAAATCATGAATCATGAATCGAATCATGATTCATAAATCATGAATCATGAATCGAATCATGATTCATGAATCATGAATCATGAATCGAATCATGATTCATAAATCATGAATCATGAATCGAATCATGATTCATGAATCATGAATCATGAATCGAATCATGATTCATAAATCATGAATCATGAATCGAATCATGATTCATGAATCGAATCATGATTCATAAATCATGAATCATGAATCGAATCATGATTCATAAATCATGAATCGAATCATGATTCATGAATCATGAATCATGAATCGAATCATGATTCATGAATCGAATCATGATTCATGAATCACGAATCATGAATCGAATCATGATTCATGAATCGAATCATGATTCATGAATCACGAATCATGAATCGAATCATGATTCATGAATCACGAATCATGAATCGAATCATGATTCATGAATCACGATTCATGAATCGAATCATGATTCATGAATCACGAATCATGAATCGAATCATGATTCATGAATCGAATCATGATTCATGAATCATGAATCATGAATCGAATCATGATTCCTAAATCATGAATCATGAATCGAATCATGATTCCTAAATCATGAATCATGAATCGAATCATGATTCATGAATCATGAATCCTGAATCGAGTCATGATTCATAAATCATGAATCATGAATCGAATCATGATTCATGAATCGAATCATGATTCATGAATCGAATCATGATTCATAAATCATGAATCATGAATCGAATCATGATTCATTAATCGAATCATGATTCATGAATCGAATCATGAATCGAATCATGATTCATAAATCATGAATCATGAATCGAATCATGATTCATGAATCATGAATCATGAATCGAATCATGATTCATGAATCGAATCATGATTCATGAATCGAATCATGATTCATGAATCATGAATCATGAATCGAATCATGATTCATGAATCGAATCATGATTCATGAATCATGAATCATGAATCGAATCATGATTCATGAATCGAATCATGATTTATGAATCGAATCATGAATCGAATCATGATTTATGAATCATGAATCATGAATCGAATCATGATTCATAAATCATGAATCATGAATCGAATCATGATTCATAAAGCATGAATCATGAATCGAATCATGATTCATAAATCATGAATAATGAATCGAATCATGATTCATAAATCATGATTCATGAATCGAATCATGATTCATGAATCACGAATCATGAATCGAATCATGATTCATGAATCGAATCATGATTCATGAATCATGAATCATGAATCGAATCATGATTCATAAATCATGAATCATGAATCGAATCATGATTCATGAATCATGAATCATGAATCGAATCATGATTCACGAATCATGATTCATGAATCGAATCATGATTCATGAATCGAATCATGATTCATGAATCATGAATCATGAATCGAATCATGATTCCTAAATCATGAATCATGAATCGAATCATGATTCCTAAATCATGAATCATGAATCGAATCATGATTCATGAATCATGAATCATGAATCGAGTCATGATTCATAAATCATGAATCATGAATCGAATCATGATTCATGAATCGAATCATGATTCATGAATCAAATCATGATTCATAAATCATGAATCATGAATCGAATCATGATTCATTAATCGAATCATGATTCATGAATCGAATCATGAATCGAATCATGATTCATAAATCATGAATCATGAATCGAATCATGATTCATAAATCATGAATCATAAATCGAATCATGATTCATGAATCATGAATCGAATCATGATTCATGAATCGAATCATGATTCATGAATCATGAATCATGAATCGAATCATGATTCATGAATCATGAATCATGAATCGAATCATGATTCATGAATCGAATCATGATTCATGAATCGAATCATGATTCATGAATCATGAATCATGAATCGAATCATGATTCATGAATCGAATCATGATTCATGAATCATGAATCATGAATCGAATCATGATTCATGAATCGAATCATGATTTATGAATCGAATCATGAATCGAATCATGATTTATGAATCATGAATCATGAATCGAATCATGATTCATAAATCATGAATCATGAATCGAATCAGAATCATGATTCATAAAGCATGAATCATGAATCGAATCATGATTCATAAATCATGAATCATGAATCGAATCATGATTCATAAATCATGATTCATGAATCGAATCATGATTCATGAATCACGAATCATGAATCGAATCATGATTCATGAATCGAATCATGATTCATGAATCATGAATCATGAATCGAATCATGATTCATAAATCATGAATCATGAATCGAATCATGATTCATGAATCATGAATCATGAATCGAATCATGATTCACGAATCATGATGCATGAAATCGAATCATGATTCATGAATCGAATCATGATTCATGAATCAAGAATCATGAATCGAATCATGATTCATGAATCGAATCATGATTCATGAATCGAATCATGATTCATGAATCATGAATCATGAATCAAATCATGATTCATGAATCGAATCATGATTCATGAATCGAATCATGAATCGAATCATGATTCATGAATCGAATCATGAATCGAATCATGATTCATAAATCATGAATCATGAATCGAATCATGATTCATGAATCATGAATCATGAATCGAATCATGATTCATGGATCATGAATCATGAATCGAATCATGATTCATGAATCGAATCATGATTCATGAATCACGAATCATGAATCGAATCATGATTCATGAATCGAATCATGATTCATGAATCACGAATCATGAATCGAATCATGATTCATGAATCACGAATCATGAATCGAATCATGATTCATGAATCACGAATCATGAATCGAATCATGATTCATGAATCACGAATCATGAATCGAATCATGATTCATGAATCGAATCATGATTCATGAATCATGAATCATGAATCGAATCATGATTCCTAAATCATGAATCATGAATCGAATCATGATTCATGAATCATGAATCATGAATCGAGTCATGATTCATAAATCATGAATCATGAATCGAATCATGATTCATGAATCGAATCATGATTCATGAATCGAATCATGATTTATGAATCATGAATCATGAATCGAATCATGATTCATAAATCATGAATCATGAATCGAATCATGATTCATAAAGCATGAATCATGAATCGAATCATGATTCATAAATCATGAATCATGAATCGAATCATGATTCATAAATCATGATTCATGAATCGAATCATGATTCATGAATCACGAATCATGAATCGAATCATGATTCATGAATCGAATCATGATTCATGAATCATGAATCATGAATCGAATCATGATTCATAAATCATGAATCATGAATCGAATCATGATTCATGAATCATGAATCATGAATCGAATCATGATTCACGAATCATGATTCATGAATCGAATCATGATTCACGAATCATGATTCATGAATCGAATCATGATTCATGAATCGAATCATGATTCATGAATCGAATCATGATTCATGAATCAAGAATCATGAATCGAATCATGATTCATGAATCGAATCATGATTCATGAATCGAATCATGATTCATGAATCATGAATCATGAATCGAATCATGATTCATGAATCGAATCATGATTCATGAATCATGAATCATGAATCGAATCATGATTCATGGATCATATATCATGAATCGAATCATGATTCATGAATCGAATCATGATTCATGAATCACGAATCATGAATCGAATCATGATTCATGAATCGAATCATGATTCATGAATCACGAATCATGAATCGAACCATGATTCATGAATCACGAATCATGAATCGAATCATGATTCATGAATCACGATTCATGAATCGAATCATGATTCATGAATCACGAATCATGAATCGAATCATGATTCATGAATCGAATCATGATTCATGAATCATGAATCATGAATCGAATCATGATTCCTAAATCATGAATCATGAATCGAATCATGATTCATGAATCATGAATCATGAATCGAGTCATGATTCATAAATCATGAATCATGAATCGAATCATGATTCATGAATCGAATCATGATTCATGAATCGAATCATGATTCATAAATCATGAATCATGAATCGAATCATGATTCATTAATCGAATCATGATTCATGAATCGAATCATGAATCGAATCATGATTCATAAATCATGAATCATGAATCGAATCATGATTCATAAATCATGAATCATGAATCGAATCATGATTCATGAATCATGAATCATGAATCGAATCAAGATTCATAAATCATGAATCATGAATCGAATCATGATTCATGAATCGAATCATGATTCATGAATCGAATCATGATTCATGAATCATGAATCATGAATCGAATCATGATTCATGAATCGAATCATGATTCATGAATCATGAATCATGAATCGAATCATGATTCATGAATCGAAATCATGATTAATGAATCGAATCATGAATCGAATCATGATTTATGAATCATAAATCATGAATCGAATTCATTATTCATAAATCATGAATCATGAATCGAATCATGATTCATAAATCATGAATCATGAATCGAATCATGATTCATGAATCGAATCATGATTCATAAATCATGAATCATGAATCGAATCATGATTCATGAATCGAATCATGATTCATGAATCAAATCATGATTCATGAATCAAATCATGAATCGAATCATGATTCATGAATCATGAATCATGAATCGAATCATGAATCATGAATCATGAATCATGAATCGAATCATGATTCATGAATCGAATCATGATTCATGATTCATGAATCATGAATCGAATCATGAATCATGAATCATGAATCATGAATCGAATCATGATTCATGAATCGAATCATGATTCATGATTCATGAATCATGAATCGAATCATGATTCATGATTCATGAAATCATGAATCGAATCATGATTCATGAATCGAATCATGATTCATGAATCATGAATCGAATCATGATTCATAAATCATGAATCATGAATCGAATCATGATTCATGAATCATGAATCATGAATCGAATTATGATTCATGAATCATGAATCATGAATCGAATCATGATTCATGAATCATGAATCATGAATCGAATCATGATTCATGAATCGAATCATGATTCATGAATCGAATCATGATTCATGAATCGAATCATGAATCGAATCATGATTCATAAATCATGAATTATGAATCGAATCATGATTCATGAATCATGAATCATGAATCGAATCATGAATCATGAATCGAATCATGATTCATGAATCGAATCATGATTCATGAATGACGAATCATGAATCGAATCATGATTCATGAATGACGAATCATGAATCGAATCATGATTCATGAATCGAATCATGATTCATGAATCATGATTCATGAATCGAATCATGATTCATGAATGACGAATCATGAATCGAATCATGATTCATGAATCGAATCATGATTCATGAATCATGAATCATGAATCGAATCATGATTCCTAAATCATGAATCATGAATCGAATCATGATTCATGAATCATGAATCATGAATCGAATCATGATTCATAAATCATGAATCATGAATCGAATCATGATTCATGAATCATGAATCATGAATCGAATCATGATTCATAAATCATGAATCATAAATCGAATCATGATTCATGAATCATGAATCATGAATCATGAATCGAATCATGATTCATGAATCATGAATCATGAATCGAATCATGATTCATGAATCATGAATCATGAATCGAATCATGATTCATGAATCACGAATCATGAATCGAATCATGATTCATTAATCGAATCATGATTCATGAATGGAATCATGATTCATGAATCATGAATCATGAATCGAATCATGATTCATGAATCGAATCATGATTCATGAATCAAATCATGAATCGAATCATGATTCATAAATCATGAATCATGAATCGAATCATGATTCATAAATCATGAATCATGAATCGAATCATGATTCATGAATCATAAGTCATGAATCGAATCATGATTCATAAATCATGAATCATGAATCGAATCATGATTCATGAATCATGAATCATGAATCGAATCATGATTCATAAATCATGAATCATTAATCGAATCGTGATTCATGAATCGAATCATGATTCATGAATCGAATCATGATTCATGAATCATGAATCATGAATCATGAATCATGAATCGAATCATGATTCATAAATCATGAATCATGAATCGAATCATGATTCCTAAATCATGAATCATGAATCGAATCATGATTCATGAATCATGAATCATGAATCGAGTCATGATTCATAAATCATGAATCATGAATCGAATCATGATTCATGAATCGAATCATGATTCATGAATCGAATCATGAGTCATAAATCACGAATCATGAATCGAATCATGATTCATGAATCGAATCATGATTCATGAATCATGAATCATGAATCGAATCATGATTCATGAATCATGAATCATGAATCGAATCATGATTCATGAATCATGAATCATGAATCGAATCATGATTCCTAAATCATGAATCATGAATCGAATCATGATTCATGAATCATGAATCATGAATCGAGTCATGATTCATAAATCATGAATCATGAATCGAATCATGATTCATGAATCGAATCATGATTCATGAATCGAATCATGATTCATAAATCATGAATCATGAATCGAATCATGATTCATGAATCATGAATCATGAATCGAATCATGATTCATGAATCGAATCATGATTCATGAATCGAATCATGAATCGAATCATGATTCATAAATCATGAATCATGAATCGAATCATGATTCATAAATCATGAATCATGAATCGAATCATGATTCATGAATCATGAATCATGAATCGAATCATGATTCATAAATCATGAATCATGAATCGAATCATGATTCATAAATCATGAATCATGAATCGAATCATGATTCATGAATCATGAATCATAAATCAAATCAAGATTCATAAATCATGAAATATGAATCAAATCAAGATTCATAAATCATGAAATATGAATCGAATCATGATTCATGAATCGAATCATGATTCATGAATCGAATCATGATTCATGAATCATGAATCATGAATCGAATCATGATTCATGAATCGAATCATGATTCATGAATCGAATCATGAATCGAATCATGATTATGTGAATCATGAATCATGAATCGAATCATGATTCATGAATCGAATCATGATTCATAAATCATGAATCATGAATCGAATCATGATTCATGAATCGAATCATGATTCATAAATCATGAATCATAATTCGAATCATGATTCATAAATCATGAATCATGAATCGAATCATGATTCATGAATCGAATCATGATTCATAAATCATGAATCATGAATCGAATCATGATTCATGAATCGAATCATGATTCATAAATCATGAATCATGAATCGAATCATGATTCATGAATCGAATCATGATTCATGAATCGAATCATGATTCATGAATCGAATCATGAATCGAATCATGATTCATGAATCATGAATCATGAATCGAATCATGATTCATGAATCATGAATCATGAATCGAATCATGATTCATAAATCATGAATCATGAATCGAATCATGATTCATAAATCATGAATCATGAATCGAATCATGATTCATAAATCATGAATCATGAATCGAATCATGATTCATGAATCGAATCATGATTCATAAATCATTAATCATGAAATCAAATCATGATTCATGAATCGAATCATGATTCATGAATCACAAATCATGAATCGAATCATCATTCATGAATCATGAATCATGAATCGAATCATCATTCATGAATCGTAAATCATGAATCGAATCATGATTCATGAATCGAATCATGATTCATGAATCATTAATCATGAATCGAATCATGATTCATGAATCATGAATCATGAATCGAATCATGATTCATGAATCGAATCATGATTCATGAATCGAATCATGAATCAAATCATGATTCATAAATCATGAATCGTGAATCGAATCATGATTCATGAATCATGAGTCATGAATCGAATCATGATTCATAAATCATGAATCATAAATCGAATCATGATTCATAAATCATGAATCATGAATCTAATCATGATTCATGAATCGAATCATGATTCATAAATCATGAATCATGAATCGAATCATCATTCATGAATCGAATCATGATTCATGAATCGAATCATGAATCGAATCACGATTCATGAATCATGAATCATGAATCGAATCATGATTCATAAATCATGAATCATGAATCGAATCATGATTCATAAATCATGAATTATGAATCGAATCATGATTCATGAATCGAATCATGATTCATAAATCATGAATCATGAATCAAATCATGAATCATGAATCGAATCATGATTCATAAATCATGAATCATGAATCGAATCATGATTCATAAATCATGAATCATGAATCGAATCATGATTCATGAATCGAATCATGATTCATAAATCATTAATCATGAATCAAATCATGATTCATGAATCGAATCATGATTCATGAATCACAAATCATGAATCAAATCATGATTCATGAATCATGAATCATGAATCATGAATCAAATCATGATTCATGAATCGAATCATGATTCATGAATCGAATCATGATTCATGAATCGAATCATGAATCGAATCATGATTCATAAATCATGAATTATGAATCGAATCATGATTCATGAATCATGAATCATGAATCGAATCATGATTCATGAATCGAATCATGATTCATAAATCATTAATCATGAATCAAATCATGATTCATGAATCGAATCATGATTCATGAATCATGAATCATGAATCGAATTATGATTCATGAATCATGAATCATGAATCGAATCATGATTCATGAATCATGAATCATGAATCGAATCATGATTCATGAATCGAATCATGATTCATGAATCGAATCATGATTCATGAATCGAATCATGAATCGAATCATGATTCATAAATCATGAATCGAATCATGATTCATAAATCATGAATTATGAATCGAATCATGATTCATGAATCATGAATCATGAATCGAATCATGATTCATGAATCATGAATCATGAATCGAATCATGATTCATGAATCGAATCATGATTCATGAATCACGAATCATGAATCGAATCATGATTCATGAATCGAATCATGATTCATGAATCATGATTCATGAATCGAATCATGATTCATGAATCACGAATCATGAATCGAATCATGATTCATGAATCGAATCATGATTCATGAATCATGAATCATGAATCGAATCATGATTCCTAAATCATGAATCATGAATCGAATCATGATTCATGAATCATGAATCATGAATCGAATCATGATTCATAAATCATGAATCATGAATCGAATCATGATTCATGAATCATGAATCATGAATCGAATCATGATTCATAAATCATGAATCATAAATCGAATCATGATTCATGAATCATGAATCATGAATCAAATCATGATTCATGAATCGAATCATGATTCATGAATCATGAATCATGAATCAAATCATGATTCATGAATCGAATCATGATTCAATTCATGATTCATGATTCATGAATCAGGAATCATGAATCGAATCATGATTCATGAATCACGAATCATGAATCGAATCATGATTCATGAATCATGAATCATGAATCGAATCATGATTCATAAATCATGAATCATGAATCGAATCATGATTCATGAATCATGAATCATGAATCATGAATCGAATCATGATTCATAAATCATGAATCATGAATCGAATCATGATTCATGAATCATGAATCATAAATCAAATCAAGATTCATAAATCATGAAATATGAATCAAATCAAGATTCATAAATCATGAAATATGAATCGAATCATGATTCATGAATCGAATCATGATTCATGAATCGAATCATGATTCATGAATCATGAATCATGAATCGAATCATGATTCATGAATCGAATCATGATTCATGAATCATGAATCATGAATCGAATCATGATTCATGAATCGAATCATGTTTCATGAATCGAATCATGAATCGAATCATGATTATGTGAATCATTAATCATGAATCGAATCATGATTCATGAATCGAATCATGATTCATAAATCATGATTCATGAATCGAATCATGATTCATGAATCGAATCATGATTCATAAATCATGAATCATAATTCGAATCATGATTCATAAATCATGAATCATGAATCGAATCATGATTCATGAATTGAATCATGATTCATAAATCATGAATCATGAATCGAATCATGATTCATGAATCGAATCATGATTCATAAATCATGAATCATGAATCGAATCATGATTCATAAATCATGAATCATGAATCGAATCATGATTCATAAATCATGAATCATGAATCGAATCATGATTTATAAATCATGAATCATGAATCGAATCATGATTCATGAATCGAATCATGATTCATAAATCATTAATCATGAATCAAATCATGATTCATGAATCGAATCATGATTCATGAATCACAAATCATGAATCGAATCATCATTCATGAATCATGAATCATGAATCGAATCATCATTCATGAATCGTAAATCATGAATCGAATCATGATTCATGAATCGAATCATGATTCATGAATCATTAATCATGAATCGAATCATGAATCATGATTCATGAATCATTAATCATGAATCGAATCATGATTCATGAATCATGAATCATGAATCGAATCATGATTCATGAATCGAATCATGATTCATGAATCGAATCATGAATCAAATCATGATTCATAAATCATGAATCGTGAATCGAATCATGATTCATGAATCATGAGTCATGAATCGAATCATGATTCATAAATCATGAATCATGAATCGAATCATGATTCATAAATCATGAATCATGAATCTAATCATGATTCATGAATCGAATCATGATTCATAAATCATGAATCATGAATCGAATCATCATTCATGAATCGAATCATGATTCATGAATCGAATCATGATTCATGAATCGAATCATGAATCGAATCATGATTCATGAATCATGAATCATGAATCGAATCATGATTCATAAATCATGAATCATGAATCGAATCATGATTCATAAATCATGAATTATGAATCGAATCATGATTCATGAATCGAATCATGATTCATAAATCATGAATCATGAATCAAATCATGAATCATGAATCGAATCATGATTCATAAATCATGAATCATGAATCGAATCATGATTCATAAATCATGAATCATGAATCGAATCATGATTCATGAATCGAATCATGATTCATAAATCATTAATCATGAATCAAATCATGATTCATGAATCAAATCATGATTCATGAATCGAATCATGATTCATGAATCACAAATCATGAATCAAATCATGATTCATGAATCATGAATCATGAATCAAATCATGATTCATGAATCATGAATCATGAATCAAATCATGATTCATGAATCGAATCATGATTCATGAATCACAAATCATGAATCGAATCATCATTCATGAATCATGATTCATGAATCGAATCATCATTCATGAATCGTAAATCATGAATCGAATCATGATTCATGAATCGAATCATGATTCATGAATCATTAATCATGAATCGAATCATGAATCATGATTCATGAATCATTAATCATGAATCGAATCATGATTCATGAATCGAATCATGATTCATGAATCGAATCATGAATCGAATCATGATTCATAAATCATGAATCATGAATCGAATCATGATTCATGAATCATGAGTCATGAATCGAATCATGATTCATAAATCATGAATCATGAATCGAATCATGATTCATAAATCATGAATCATGAATCTAATCATGATTCATGAATCGAATCATGATTCATAAATCATGAATCATGAATCGAATCATGATTCATGAATCGAATCATGATTCATGAATCGAATCATGATTCATGAATCGAATCATGAATCGAATTATGATTCATGAATCATGAATCATGAATCGAATCATGATTCATAAATCATGAATCATGAATCGAATCATGATTCATAAATCATGAATCATGAATCGAATCATGATTCATGAATCGAATTATGATTCATAAATCATGAATCATGAATCAAATCATGATTCATGAATCGAATCATAATTCATGAATCACAAATCATGAATCAAATCATGATTCATGAATCATGAATCATGAATCAAATCATGATTCATGAATCGAATCATGATTCATGAATCACAAATCATGAATCGAATCATCATTCATGAATCATGAATCATGAATCGAATCTTCATTCATGAATCATAAATCATGAATCGAATCAAGAATCATGAATCGAATCATGATTCATGAATCATTAATCATGAATCGAATCATGAATCATGATTCATGAATCATTAATCATGAATCGAATCATGATTCATGAATCATGAATCATTAATCGAATCATAAATCATGAATTGAATCATAAATCATGAATCATTAAATGAATCATGAATTGAATCATGAATCATGAATTAAATCATGAATCATGAATTAAATCATGAATCATAAATTGAATCATGAATCATGAATCATGAAATGAATCATAAATTGAATCATGTATCATGAATCATGAATTGAATCATGAATCATGAATTGAATCATGAATTGAATCATGAATCACGAATCATGAATTGAATCATGAATCATGAATTGAATCATGAATCATGAATCATGTAATGAATCATGAATCATGAATCAAATCATGATTCATGAATTGAATCATGAATTGAATCATGAATCATGAATTGAATCATGATTTATGAATCATGAATCAAGAATCGAATCATGATTCATAAATCATGAATCATGAATCGAATCATGATTCATGAATCATGAATCGAATCATGATTCATAAATCATGAATCATGAATCGAATCATGATTCATGAATCATGAATCATGAATCGAATCATGATTCATAAATCATGAATCATGAATCGAATCATGATTCATGAATCATGAATCATGAATCAAATCATGATTCATGAATCGAATCATGATTCGATTCATGATTCATGATTCATAAATCATGAATCATGAATCGAATCATGATTCATGAATCACGAATCATGAATCAAATCATGATTCATGAATCGAATCATGATTCGATTCATGATTCATGATTCATAAATCATGAATCATGAATCGAATCATGATTCATGAATCATGAATCATGAATCGAATCATGATTCATGAATCACGAATCATGAATCGAATCATGATTCATGAATCGAATCATGATTCATGAATCATGAATTATGAATCGAATCATGATTCATAAATCATGAATCATGATTCATGAATCACGAATCATGAATCGAATCATGATTCATGAATCGAATCATGATTCATGAATCATGAATCATGAATCGAATCATGATTCATAAATCATGAATCATGAATCGAATCATGATTCATGAATCATGAATCATGAATCGAATCATGATTCATAAATCATGAATCATGAATCGAATCATGATTCATGAATCATGAATCATGAATCGAATCATGATTCATGAATCACGAATCATGAATCGCATCATGATTCATGAATCATGAATCATGAATCGAATCATGATTCCTAAATCGAATCATGATTCATGAATCAAATCATGATTCATGAATCATGAATCATGAATCAAATCATCATTCATGAATCGTAAATCATGAATCGAATCATCATTCATGAATCATGAATCATGAATCGAATCATCATTCATGAATCGTAAATCATGAATCGAATCATGATTCATGAATCGAATCATGATTCATGAATCATGAATCATGAATCGAATCATGAATCATGATTCATGAATCATAAATAATGAATCGAATCATGATTCATGAATCATGAATCATGAATCGAATCATGATTCATGAATCGAATCATGATTCATGAATCGAATCATGAATCGAATCATGATTCATAAATCATGAATCATGAATCGAATCATGATTCATAAATCATGAATCATGAATCGAATCATGATTCATGAATCATGAGTCATGAATCGAATCATGATTCATAAATCATGAATCATGAATCGAATCATGATTCATGAATCATGAATCATGAATCGAATCATGATTCATAAATCATGAATCATGAATCGAATCATGATTCATGAATCATGAATTATGAATCGAATCATGATTCATGAATCATGAATCATGAATCGAATCATGATTCATGAATCACGAATCATGAATCGAATCATGATTCATTAATCGAATCAAGATTCATGAATGGAATCATGATTCATGAATCATGAATCATGAATCGAATCATGATTCATGAATCGAATCATGATTCATAAATCTAATCATGAATCGAATCATGATTCATAAATCATGAATCATGAATCGAATCATGATTCATAAATCATGAATCATGAATCGAATCATGATTCATGAATCATGAGTCATGAATCGAATCATGATTCATAAATCATGAATCATGAATCGAATCATGATTCAAGAATCATGAATCATGAATCGAATCATGATTCATAAATCATGAATCATTAATCGAATCGTGATTCATGAATCGAATCATGATTCATGAATCGAATCATGATTCATGAATCATGAATCATGAATCATGAATCATGAATCGAATCATGATTCATAAATCATGAATCATGAATCGAATCATGATTCCTAAATCATGAATCATGAATCGAATCATGATTCATAAATCATGAATCATGAATCGAATCATGATTCCTAAATCATGAATCATGAATCGAATCATGATTCATGAATCATGAATCATGAATCGAGTCATGATTCATAAATCATGAATCATGAATCGAATCATGATTCCTAAATCATGAATCATGAATCGAATCATGATTCATGAATCATGAATCATGAATCGAGTCATGATTCATAAATCATGAATCATGAATCGAATCATGATTCATGAATCGAATCATGATTCATGAATCGAATCATGATTCATAAATCATGAATCATGAATCGAATCATGATTCATTAATCGAATCATGATTCATGAATCGAATCATGAATCGAATCATGATTCATAAATCATGAATCATGAATCGAATCATGATTCATAAATCATGAATCATGAATCGAATCATGATTCATGAATCATGAATCATGAATCGAATCAAGATTCATAAATCATGAATCATGAATCGAATCATGATTCATGAATCGAATCATGATTCATGAATCGAATCATGATTCATGAATCATGAATCATGAATCGAATCATGATTCATGAATCGAATCATGATTCATGAATCATGAATCATGAATCGAATCATGATTCATGAATCGAATCATGATTCATGAATCGAATCATGAATCGAATCATGATTTATGAATCATGAATCATGAATCGAATCATGATTCATAAATCATGAATCATGAATCGAATCATGATTCATAAATCATGAATCATGAATCGAATCATGATTCATGAATCGAATCATGATTCATAAATCATGAATCATGAATCGAATCATGATTCATGAATCGAATCATGATTCATAATTCATGAATCATGAATCGAATCATGATTCATGAATTGAATCATGATTCATGAATCGAATCATGATTCATGAATCATGAATCATGAATCGAATCATGATTCATAAATCATGAATCATGAATCGAATCATGATTCATAAATCATGAATCATGAATCGAATCATGATTCATGAATCGAATCATGATTCATAAATCATTAATCATGAATCAAATCATGATTCATGAATCGAATCATGATTCATGAATCACAAATCATGAATCAAATCATGATTCATGAATCATGAATCATGAATCAAATCATGATTCATGAATCGAATCATGATTCATGAATCACAAATCATGAATCGAATCATCATTCATGAATCATGAATCATGAATCGAATCATCATTCATGAATCGTAAATCATGAATCGAATCATGATTCATGAATCGAATCATGATTCATGAATCATTAATCATGAATCGAATCATGAATCATGATTCATGAATCATTAATCATGAATCGAATCATGATTCATGAATCATGAATCATGAATCGAATCATGATTCATGAATCGAATCATGATTCATGAATCGAATCATGAATCAAATCATGATTGATAAATCATGAATCATGAATCGAATCATGATTCATGAATCATGAGTCATGAATCGAATCATGATTCATAAATCATGAATCATGAATCGAATCATGATTCATAAATCATGAATCATGAATCTAATCATGATTCATGAATCGAATCATGATTCATAAATCATGAATCATGAATCGAATCATGATTCATGAATCGTATCATGATTCATGAATCGAATCATGAATCGAATCATGATTCATGAATCATGAATCATGAATCGAATCATGATTCATAAATCATGAATCATGAATCGAATCATGATTCATAAATCATGAATCATGAATCGAATCATGATTCATGAATCGAATCATGATTCATAAATCATTAATCATGAATCAAATCATGATTCATGAATCGAATCATGATTCATGAATCACAAATCATGAATCAAATCATGATTCATGAATCGAATCATGATTCATGAATCACAAATCATGAATCGAATCATCATTCATGAATCATGAATCATGAATCGAATCATCATTCATGAATCGTAAATCATGAATCGAATCATGATTCATGAATCGAATCATGATTCATGAATCATTAATCATGAATCGAATCATGAATCATGATTCATGAATCATTAATCATGAATCGAATCATGATTCATGAATCATGAATCATGAATCGAATCATGATTCATGAATCGAATCATGATTCATGAATCGAATCATGAATCAAATCATGATTCATAAATCATGAATCATGAATCGAATCATGATTCATGAATCATGAGTCATGAATCAAATCATGATTCATAAATCATGAATCATGAATCGAATCATGATTCATAAATCATGAATCATGAATCTAATCATGATTCATGAATCGAATCATGATTCATAAATCATGAATCATGAATCGAATCATGATTCATGAATCGAATCATGATTCATGAATCGAATCATGAATCGAATCATGATTCATGAATCGAATCATGAATCGAATCATGATTCATGAATCATGAATCATGAATCGAATCATGATTCATAAATCATGAATCATGAATCGAATCATGATTCATAAATCATGAATCATGAATCGAATCATGATTCATGAATCGAATCATGATTCATGAATCGAATCATGATTCATAAATCATGAATCATGAATCAAATCATGAATCATGAATCGAATCATGATTCATAAATCATGAATCATGAATCAAATCATGAATCATGAATCGAATCATGATTCATAAATCATGAATCATGAATCGAATCATGATTCATAAATAATGAATCATGAATCGAATCATGATTCATGAATCGAATCATGATTCATAAATCATTAATCATGAATCAAATCATGATTCATGAATCGAATCATGATTCATGAATCACAAATCATGAATCAAATCATGATTCATGAATCATGAATCATGAATCAAATCATGATTCATGAATCGAATCATGATTCATGAATCACAAATCATGAATCGAATCATCATTCATGAATCATGAATCATGAATCGAATCATCATTCATGAATCGTAAATCATGAATCGAATCATGATTCATGAATCGAATCATGATTCATGAATCATTAATCATAAATCGAATCATGAATCATGATTCATGAATCATTAATCATGAATCGAATCATGATTCATGAATCATGAATCATGAATCGAATCATGATTCATGAATCGAATCATGATTCATGAATCGAATCATGAATCGAATCATGATTCATAAATCATGAATCATGAATCAAATCATGATTCATGAATCATGAGTCATGAATCGAATCATGATTCATAAATCATGAATCATGAATCGAATCATGATTCATAAATCATGAATCATGAATCTAATCATGATTCATGAATCGAATCATGATTCATAAATCGAATCATGATTCATGAATCGAATCATGAATCGAATCATGATTCATGAATCGAATCATGAATCGAATCATGATTCATGAATCATGAATCATGAATCGAATCATGATTCATAAATCATGAATCATGAATCGAATCATGATTCATAAATCATGAATCATGAATCGAATCATGATTCATGAATCGAATCATGATTCATAAATCATGAATCATGAATCAAATCATGATTCATGAATCGAATCATAATTCATGAATCACAAATCATGAATCAAATCATGATTCATGAATCATGAATCATGAATCAAATCATGATTCATGAATCGAATCATGATTCATAATCCACAAATCATGAATCGAATCATCATTCATGAATCATGAATCATGAATCGAATCATCATTCATGAATCATAAATCATGAATCGAATCAAGATTCATGAATCGAATCATGATTCATGAATCATTAATCATGAATCGAATCATGAATCATGATTCATGAATCATTAATCATGAATCGAATCATGATTCATAAATCATGAATCATGAATCAAATCATGATTCATGAATCGAATCATAATTCATGAATCACAAATCATGAATCAAATCATGATTCATGAATCATGAATCATGAATCAAATCATGATTCATGAATCGAATCATGATTCATAATCCACAAATCATGAATCGAATCATCATTCATGAATCATGAATCATGAATCGAATCATCATTCATGAATCATAAATCATGAATCGAATCAAGATTCATGAATCGAATCATGATTCATGAATCATGAATCATGAATCGAATCATGATTCATGAATCATGAAGTATGAATCGAATCATGATTCATGAATCATGAATCATGAATCGAATCATGATTCATGAATCGAATCATGATTCATGAATCATGAATCATGAATCGAATCATGATTCATGAATCGAATCATGATTCATGAATCGAATCATGATTCATGAATCATGAATCATGAATTGAATCATGATTCATGAATCGAATCATGATTCATGAATCGAATCATGAATCGAATCATGATTCATAAATCATGAATCATGAATCGAATCATAATTCATGAATCATGAATCATGAATCGAATCATGATTCATAAATCACGAATCATGAATCGAATCATGATTCATGAATCGAATCATGATTCATAAATCACGAATCATGAATCGAATCATGATTCATGAATCGAATCATGATTCATGAATCATGAATCATGAATCGAATCATGATTCATGAATCACGAATCATGAATCGAATCATGATTCATGAATCGAATCATGATTCATGAATCATGAATCATGAATCGAATCATGATTCCTAAATCATGAATCATGAATCGAATCATGATTCATGAATCATGAATCATGAATCGAATCATGATTCCTAAATCATGAATCATGAATCGAATCATGATTCATGAATCATGAATCGAATCATGATTCATAAATCATGAATCATGAATCGAATCATGATTCATGAATCATGAATCGAATCATGATTCATAAATCATGAATCATGAATCGAATCATGATTCATGAATCATGAATCATGAATCGAATCATGATTCATAAATCATGAATCATAAATCGAATCATGATTCATGAATCATGAATCATGAATCGAATCATGATTCATGAATCGAATCATGATTCGATTCATGATTCATGATTCATGAATCAGGAATCATGAATCGAATCATGATTCATGAATCACGAATCATGAATCGAATCATGATTCATGAATCGAATCATGATTCATGAATCACTAATCATAATTCAAATCATGATTCATGAATCATGAATCATGAATCGAATCATGATTCATGAATCATGAATCATGAATCGAATCATGATTCATGAATCATGAATCATGAATCGAATCATGATTCATGAATCATGAATCATGAATCGAATCATGATTCATGAATCATGAATCATGAATCGAATCATGATTCATGAATCACGAATCATGAATCGAATCATGATTCATTAATCGAATCATTATTCATGAATGGAATCATGATTCATGAATCATGAATCATGAATCGAATCATGATTTATGAATCGAATCATGATTCATGAATCGAATCATGAATCGAATCATGATTCATAAATCATGAATCATGAATCGAATCATGATTCATAAATCATGAATCATGAATCGAATCATGATTCATGAATCATGAGTCATGAATCGAATCATGATTCATAAATCATGAATCATGAATCGAATCATGATTCATGAATCATGAATCATGAATCGAATCATGATTCATGAATCATGAATCATGAATCGAATCATGATTCATGAATCGAATCATGATTCATGAATCACGAATCATGAATCGAATCATGATTCATGAATCGAATCATGATTCATGAATCATGAATCATGAATCGAATCATGATTCATGAATCACGAATCATGAATCGAATCATGATTCATGAATCGAATCATGATTCATGAATCATGAATCATGAATCGAATCATGATTCCTAAATCATGAATCATGAATCGAATCATGATTCATGAATCATGAATCATGAATCGAATCATGATTCATAAATCATGAATCATGAATCGAATCATGATTCATGAATCATGAATCATGAATCGAATCATGATTCATAAATCATGAATCATAAATCGAATCATGATTCATGAATCATGAATCATGAATCAAATCATGATTCATGAATCGAATCATGATTCGATTCATGATTCATGATTCATGAATCAGGAATCATGAATCGAATCATGATTCATGAATCACGAATCATGAATCGAATCATGATTCATGAATCGAATCATGATTCATGAATCATGAATCATGAATCGAATCATGATTCATGAATCATGAATCATGAATCGAATCATGATTCATGAATCATGAATCATGAATCGAATCATGATTCATGAATCATGAATCATGAATCGAATCATGATTCATGAATCATGAATCATGAATCGAATCATGATTCATGAATCACGAATCATGAATCGAATCATGATTCATTAATCGAATCATGATTCATGAATGGAATCATGATTCCATGAATCATGAATCATGAATCGAATCATGATTTATGAATCGAATCATGATTCATGAATCGAATCATGAATCGAATAATGATTCATGAATCATGAATCATGAATCGAATCATGATTCATGAATCGAATCATGATTCATAAATCATGAATCATGAATCGAATCATGATTCATGAATCATGAATCATGAATCGAATCATGATTCATGAATCATGAATCATGAATCGAATCATGATTCATGAATCATGAATCATGAATCGAATCATGATTCATGAATCATGAATCATGAATCGAATCATGATTCATGAATCACGAATCATGAATCGAATCATGATTCATTAATCGAATCATGATTCATGAATGGAATCATGATTCATGAATCATGAATCATGAATCGAATCATGATTTATGAATCGAATCATGATTCATGAATCGAATCATGAATCGAATCATGATTCATAAATCATGAATCATGAATCGAATCATGATTCATAAATCATGAATCGAATCATGATTCATGAATCATGAGTCATGAATCGAATCATGATTCATAAATCATGAATCATGAATCGAATCATGATTCATGAATCATGAATCATGAATCGAATCATGATTCATAAATCATGAATCATTAATCGAATCGTGATTCATGAATCGAATCATGATTCATGAATCGAATCATGATTCATGAATCATGAATCATGAATCGAATCATGATTCATGAATCGAATCATGATTCATGAATCGAATCATGAATCGAATCATGATTCATGAATCGAATCATGAATCGAATCATGATTCATGAATCATGAATCATGAATCGAATCATGATTCATAAATCATGAATCATGAATCGAATCATGATTCATGAATCATGAATCATGAATCGAATAATGATTCATGAATCATGAATCATGAATCGAATCATGATTCATGAATCGAATCATGATTCATGAATCACGAATCATGAATCGAATCATGATTCATGAATCGAATCATGATTCATGAATGATGAATCATGAATCGAATCATGATTCATAAATCATGAATCATGAATCGAATCATGATTCATGAATCATGAATCATGAATCGAATCATGATTCATGAATCATGAATCATGAATCAAATCATGATTCATGAATCATGAATCATGAATCGAATCATGATTCATGAATCGAATCATGATTCATGAATCGAATCATGATTCATGAATCATGAATCATGAATCGAATCATAATTCATGAATCGAATCATGATTCATGAATCGAATCATGAATCGAATCATGATTCATAAATCATGAAGTATGAATCGAATCATGATTCATAAATCATGAATCATGAATCGAATCATGATTCATGAATCATTAATCATGAATCGAATCATGATTCATGAATCATGAATCATGAATCGAATCATGATTCATGAATCGAATCATGATTCATGAATCGAATCATGAATCGAATCATGATTCATGAATCGAATCATGAATCGAATCATGATTCATAAATCATGAATCATGAAACGAATCATGATTCATGAATCATGAGTCATGAATCGAATCATGATTCATGAATCATGAATCATGAATCAAAATCATGATTCATGAATCGAATCATGATTCATGAATCATGAATCATGAATCGAATCATGATTCATGAATCGAATCATGATTCATGAATCACGAATCATGAATCGAATCATGATTCATGAATCGAATCATGATTCATGAATCATGAATCATGAATCGAATCATGATTCATGAATCTCGAATCATGAATCGAATCATGATTCATGAATCGAATCATGATTCATGAATCATGAATCATGAATCGAATCATGATTCCTAAATCATGAATCATGAATCGAATCATGATTCATGAATCATGAATCATGAATCGAATCATGATTCATAAATCATGAATCATGAATCGAATCATGATTCATGAATCATGAATCATGAATCGAATCATGATTCATAAATCATGAATCATAAATCGAATCATGATTCATGAATCATGAATCATGAATCAAATCATGATTCATGAATCGAATCATGATTCGATTCATGATTCATGATTCATGAATCATGAATCGAATCATGATTCATGAATCATGAATCGAATCATGATTCATGAATCACGAATCATGAATCGAATCATGATTCATGAATCGAATCATGATTCATGAATCATGAATCATGAATCGAATCATGATTCATAAATCATGAATCATGAATCGAATCATGA